>NC_041388.1:366962797-366964322 GCF_002162155.2 Triticum dicoccoides
TTACACTAGAGTAGAACTAGCTATATAAGCTAGTTCAGATAATTTTACACTAGAGTTGAACTAGCTATATAACCTAGTACAAATAATTTCACAGTAGAGTTGACCTAACTCTACAAGCTAGTTCAAATAATTTTACACTAGAATTCAACTAGCTCTACAAGCTAGTTCAAATAATTTTGCAGTATAGTAGAACTAGCTCTATAACCTAGTACAAATAATTTTACACTAGAGTTGAACCAGCTCTTCAAGCTAGTTCAAATAATTTTACACTATAGATTTGAACTTGATCTATAACCTAGTTCAAATAATTTTACACTAGAGTTGAACTAGCTCTACAAACTAGTTCAAATAATTTTACACTAGAGTTGAACTAGCTATACAAGCTAGTTCAGATAATTTTACACTAGAGTAGAACTAGCTCTATAACCTAGTAAAAATAATTTTACACTAGAGTGGAACTAGTTCTACAAGCTAGTTCCAATAATTTTACATTAGTGTTTAACTAGCTCTACAAGCTAGTTCAAATAATTTTACTCTAGAGTTGAACAAGCTATACAAGCTAGTTCAACCAATTTTACACTATAGAGTTGAACTAGCTATATAACCTAGTACAAATAATTTCACAGTAGAGTTGAACTAACTCTACAAGCTAGTTCAAATAATTTTACTCTAGAATTGAACTAGCTCCATAACCTAGTACAAATAATTTTACAGTAGAGTTGAACTAGCTCTACAAGCTAGTTCAAATAATTTTACTCTAGAATTGAACTAGCTATACAAGCTAGTTCAAATAATTTTACACTAGAGTAGAACTATCTCTATAACCTAGTACAAGTAATTTTACACTAGAGTTGAACCAGCTCTTCAAGCTAGTTCAAATAATTTTACACTATAGAGTTGAACAAGATCTATAATCTAGTTCAAATAATTTTACACTAGAGTTAAACTAGCTCTACAAGCTAGTTCAAATAATTTTACACTAGAGTTGAACTAGCTATACAAGCTAGTTCAGATAATTTTACACTGGAGTTGAACTAGCTATATAACCTAGTACAAATAATTTCACAGTAGAGTTGACCTAACTCTACAAGCTAGTTAAAATAATTTTACACTAGAATTGAACTAGCTCTACAAGCTAGTTCAAATAATTTTGCACTAGAGTAGAACTAGCTCTATAACCTAGTACAAATAATTTTACACTAGAGTTGAACTAGCTTTACAAGCTAGTTCAAATAATTTTACACTAGAGTAGAACTACCTCTATAACCTAGTAAAAATAATTTTACACTAGAGTGGAACTAGTTCTACAAGCTAGTTCCAATAATTTTACACTAGTGTTTAACTAGCTCTAAAGCTAGTTCAAATAATTTTACTCTAGAGTTGAACTAGCTATACAAGCTAGTTCAAATAATTTTACACTACAGAGTTGAACAAGATCTATAACCTAGTTCAAATAATTTTACACTAGAATTGAACTAGCTCTACAAGCTAGTTCAAATAATTTTACACTAGAGTTGAACTAGAT
>NC_041388.1:366964713-366966979 GCF_002162155.2 Triticum dicoccoides
TCTACAAGCTAGTTCAAATAATTTTACACTAGAATTGAACTAGCTCTACAAGCTAGTTCAAATAATTTTGCACTAGAGTAGAACTAGCTCTATAACCTAGTACAAATAATTTTACACTAGAGTTGAACCAGCTCTTCAAGCTAGTTCAAATAATTTTACACTATAGATTTGAACTTGATCTATAACCTAGTTCAAATAATTTTACACTAGAGTTGAACTAGCTCTACAAGCTAGTTCAAATAATTTTGAACTAGAGTAGAACTAGCTCTATAACCTAGTACAAATAATTTTACACTAGAGTTGAACTAGCTCTACAAGCTAGTTCAAATAATTTTACACTAGAGTAGAACTAGCTCTATAACCTAGTAAAAATAATTTTACACTAGAGTGGAAGTAGTTCTACAAGCTAGTTCCAATAATTTTACACTAGTGTTTAACTAGCTCTACAAGCTAGTTCAAATAATTTTACTCTAGAGTTGAACTAGCTATACAAGCTAGTTCAAACAATTTTACACTATAGAGTTGAACAAGATCTATAACCTAGTTCAAATAATTTTACACTAGAATTGAACTAGCTCTACAAGCTAGTTCAAATAATTTTACACTAGAGTTGATCTAGCTATACAAGCTAGTTCAAATAATTTTACACTAGAGTTGAACTAGCTATATAACCTAGTACAAATAATTTCACAGTAGAGTTGAACTAACTCTACAAGCTAGTTCAAATAATTTTACACTAGAATTGAACTAGCTCTATAACCTAGTACAAATAATTTTACAGTAGAGTTGAACTAGCTCTACAAGCTAGTTCAAATAATTTTACTCTAGAGTTGAACTAGCTATACAAGCTAGTTCAAATAATTTTACACTAGAGTAGAACTATCTCTATAACCTAGTACAAATAATTTTACAGTAGAGTTGAACCAGCTCTTCAAGCTAGTTCAAATAATTTTACACTATAGAGTTGAACAAGATCTATAACCTAGTTCAAATAATTTTACACTAGAGTTAAACTAGCTCTACAAGCTAGTTCAAATAATTTTACACTAGAGTTGAACTAGCTATACAAGCTAGTTCAGATAATTTTACACTAGAGTTGAACTAGCTATATAACCTAGTACAAATAATTTCACAGTAGAGTTGACCTAACTCTACAAGCTAGTTCAAATAATTTTACACTATAGTAGAACTAGCTCTATAACCTAGTACAAATAATTTTACACTAGAGTTGAACTAGCTCTACAAGCTAGTTCAAATAATTTGACACTAGTGTAGAACTATATCTACAAGCTAGTTCAGATAATTTTACACTAGAGTTGAAGTAGCTATATAACCTAGTACAAATAATTTCACAGTAGAGTTGAACTAACTCTACAAGCTAGTTCAAATAATTTTGCACTAGAATTGAACTAGCTCTATAACCTAGTACAAATAATTTTACAGTAGAGTTGAATTAGCTCTACAAGCTAGTTCAAATAATTTTACTCTAGAGTTGAACTAGCTATACAAGCTAGTTCAAATAATTTTACACTATAGTAGAACTAGCTCTATAACCTAGTACATGTAATTTTACACTAGAGTTGAACCAGCTCTTCAAGCTAGTTCAAATAATTTTACACTATAGAGTTGAACAAGATCTATAACCTAGTTCAAATAATTTTACACTAGAGTTGAACTAGCTCTACAAGCTAGTTCAAATAATTTTACACTAGAGTTGAACTAGCTATACAAGCTAGTTCAGATAATTTTACACTAGAGTTGAACTAGCTATATAACCTAGTACAAATAATTTCACAGTAGAGTTGACCTAACTCTACAAGCTAGTTCAAATAATTTTACACTAGAATTGAACTAGCTCTATAAGCTAGTTCAAATAATTTTGCACTAGAGTAGAACTAGCTCTATAACCTAGTACAAATAATTTTACACTAGAGTTGAACCAGCTCTTCAAGCTAGTTCAAATAATTTTACACTATAGATTTGAACTTTATCTATAACCTAGTTCAAATAATTTTACACTAGAGTTGAACTAGCTCTACAAGCTAGTTCAAATAATTTTGAACTAGAGTAGAACTAGCTCTATAACCTAGTACAAATAATTTTACACTAGAGTTGAACTAGCTCTACAAGCTAGATCAAATAATTTTACACTAGAGTAGAACCAGCTCTATAACCTAGTAAAAATAATTTTACACTAGAGTGGAAGTAGTTCTACAAGCTAGTTCCAATAATTTAACACTAGTGTTTAACTAGCTCTACAAGCTAG
>NC_041388.1:366967366-366972380 GCF_002162155.2 Triticum dicoccoides
CTATACAAGCTAGTTCAAACAATTTTACACTATAGAGTTGAACAAGATCTATAACCTAGTTCAAATAATTTTACACTAGAATTGAACTAGCTCTACAAGCTAGTTCAAATAATTTTACACTAGAGTTGATCTAGCTATACAAGCTAGTTCAAATAATTTTACACTAGAGTTGAACTAGCTATATAACCTAGTACAAATAATTTCACAGTAGAGTTGAACTAACTCTACAAGCTAGTTCAAATAATTTTACACTAGAATTGAACTAGCTCTATAACCTAGTACAAATAATTTTACAGTAGAGTTGAACTAGCTCTACAAGCTAGTTCAAATAATTTTACTCTAGAGTTGAACTAGCTATACAAGCTAGTTCAAATAATTTTACACTAGAGTAGAACTATCTCTATAACCTAGTACATGTAATTTCACACTAGAGTTGAACCAGCTCTTCAAGCTAGTTCAAATAATTTTACACTATAGAGTTGAACAAGATCTATAACCTAGTTCAAATAATTTTACACTAGAGTTAAACTAGCTCTACAAGCTAGTTCAAATAATTTTACACTAGAGTTGAACTAGCTATACAAGCTAGTTCAGATAATTTTACACTAGAGTTGAACTAGCTATATAACCTAGTACAAATAATTTCACAGTAGAGTTGACCTAACTCTACAAGCTAGTTCAAATAATTTTACACTAGAATTGAACTAGCTCTACAAGCTAGTTCAAATAATTTTGCACTAGAGTAGAACCAGCTCTATAACCTAGTACAAATAATTTTACACTAGAGTTGAACTAGCTTTACAAGCTAGTTCAAATAATTTTACACTAGAGTAGAACTACCTCTATAACCTAGTAAAAATAATTTTACACTAGAGTGGAACTAGTTCTACAAGCTAGTTCCAACAATTTTACACTAGTGTTTAACTAGCTCTAAAGCTAGTTCAAATAATTTTACTCTAGAGTTGAACTAGCTATACAAGCTAGTTCAAATAATTTTACACTATAGAGTTGAACAAGATCTATAACTTAGTTCAAATAATTTTACACTAGAATTGAACTAGCTCTACAAGCTAGTTCAAATAATTTTACACTAGAGTTGAACTAGATCTATAACCTAGTTCAAATAATTTTACACTAGAGTTGAACTAGCTCTACAAGCTAGTTCAAATAATTTTACACTAGAGTTGAACTAGCTATACAACTAGTTCAGATAATTTTACACTAGAGTTGAACTAGCTATATAACCTAGTACAAATAATTTCACAGTAGAGTTGACCTAACTCTACAAGCTAGTTCAAATAATTTTACACTAGAATTGAACTAGCTCTACAAGCTAGTTCAAATAATTTTGCACTGTAGTAGAACTAGCTCTATAACCTAGTACAAATAATTTTACACTAGAGTTGAACTAGCTCTACAAGCTAGTTCAAATAATTTTACACTAGTGTAGAACTATATCTACAAGCTAGTTCAGTTAATTTTACACTAGAGTTGAAGTAGCTATATAACCTAGTACAAATAATTTCACAGTAGAGTTGAACTAACTCTACAAGCTAGTTCAAATAATTTTGCACTAGAATTGAACTAGCTCTATAACCTAGTACAAATAATTTTACAGTAGAGTTGAATTAGCTCTACAAGCTAGTTCAAATAATTTTACTCTAGAGTTGAACTAGCTATACAAGCTAGTTCAAATAATTTTACACTATAGTAGAACTAGCTCTATAACCTAGTACATGTAATTTTACACTAGAGTTGAACCAGCTCTTCAAGCTAGTTCAAATAATTTTACACTATAGAGTTGAACAAGATCTATAACCTAGTTCAAATAATTTTACACTAGAGTTGAACTAGCTCTACAAGCTAGTTCAAATAATTTTACACTAGAGTTGAACTAGCTATACAAGCTAGTTCAGATAATTTTACACTAGAGTTGAACTAGCTATATAACCTCGTACAAATAATTTCACAGTAGAGTTGACCTAACTCTACAAGCTAGTTCAAATAATTTTACACTAGAATTGAACTAGCTCTACAAGCTAGTTCAAATAATTTTGCACTAGAGTAGAACTAGCTCTATAACATAGTACAAATAATTTTACACTAGAGTTGAACTAGCTATACAAGCTAGTTCAAAGAATTTTACACTATAGAGTTGAACAAGATCTATAACCTAGTTCAAATAATTTTACACTAGAATTGAACTAGCTCTACAAGCTAGTTCAAATAATTTTGCACTAGAGTTGATCTAGCTATACAAGCTAGTTCAAATAATTTTACACTAGAGTTGAACTAGCTATATAACCTAGTACAAATAATTTCACTGTAGAGTTGAACTAACTCTACAAGCTAGTTCAAATAATTTTACACTAGAATTGAACTAGCTCTATAACCTAGTACAAATAATTTTACAGTAGAGTTGAATTAGCTCTACAAGCTAGTTCAAATAATTTTACTCTAGAGTTGAACTAGCTATACAAGCTAGTTCAAATAATTTTACACTATAGTAGAACTAGCTCTATAACCTAGTACATGTAATTTTACACTAGAGTTGAACCAGCTCTTCAAGCTAGTTCAAATAATTTTACACTATAGAGTTGAACAAGATCTATAACCTAGTTCAAATAATTTTACACAAGAGTTGAACTAGCTCTACAAGCTAGTTCAAATAATTTTACACTAGAGTTGAACTAGCTATACAAGCTAGTTCAGATAATTTTACACTAGACTTGAACTAGCTATATAACCTAGTACAAATAATTTCACAGTAGAG
The DNA here is from genome assembly GCF_002162155.2 of Triticum dicoccoides. Taxonomy (NCBI): domain Eukaryota; kingdom Viridiplantae; phylum Streptophyta; class Magnoliopsida; order Poales; family Poaceae; genus Triticum; species Triticum dicoccoides. The sequence continues at coordinate 366,970,140 of NC_041388.1, forward strand.
TTGAACTAACTATACAAGCTAGTTCAAATAATTTTACACTAGAATTGAACTAGCTCTATAACGTAGTACAAATAATTTTACAGTAGAGTTGAACTAGCTCTACAAGCTAGTTCAAATAATTTTACTCTAGAGTTGAACTAGCTATACAAGCTAGTTCAAATAATTTTATACTAGAGTAGAACTATCTCTATAACCTAGTACAAGTAATTTACACTAGAGTTGAACCAGCTTTTAAAGCTAGTTCAAATAATTTTACACTATAGAGTTGAACAAGATCTATAACCTAGTTCAAATAATTTTACACTAGAGTTAAACTAGCTCTACAAGCTAGTTCAAATAATTTTACACTAGAGTTGAACTAGCTATACAAGCTAGTTCAGATAATTTTACACTAGAGTTGAACTAGCTATATAACCTAGTACAAATAATTTCACAGTAGAGTTGACCTAACTCTACAAGCTAGTTCAAATAATTTTACACTAGAATTGAACTAGCTCTACAAGCTAGTTCAAATAATTTTGCACTAGAGTAGAACCAGCTCTATAACCTAGTACAAATAATTTTACACTAGAGTTGAACTAGCTTTACAAGCTAGTTCAAATAATTTTACACTAGAGTAGAACTACCTCTATAACCTAGTAAAAATAATTTTACACTAGAGTGGAACTAGTTCTACAAGCTAGTTCCAATAATTTAACACTAGTGTTTAACTAGCTCTAAAGCTAGTTCAAATAATTTTACTCTAGAGTTGAACTAGCTATACAAGCTAGTTCAAATAATTTTACACTATAGAGTTGAACAAGATCTATAACCTAGTTCAAATAATTTTACACTAGAATTGAACTAGCTCTACAAGCTAGTTCAAATAATTTTACACTAGAGTTGAACTAGATCTATAACCTAGTTCAAATAATTTTACACTAGAGTTGAACTAGCTCTACAAGCTAGTTCAAATAATTTTACACTAGAGTTGAACTAGCTATACAACTAGTTCAGATAATTTTACACTAGAGTTGAACTAGCTATATAACCTAGTACAAATAATTTCACAGTAGAGTTGACCTAACTCTACAAGCTAGTTCAAATAATTTTACACTAGAATTGAACTAGCTCTACAAGCCAGTTCAAATAATTTTGCACTATAGTAGAACTAGCTCTATAACCTAGTACAAATAATTTTACACTAGAGTTGAACTAGCTCTACAAGCTAGTTCAAATAATTTTACACAAGTGTAGAACTATATCTACAAGCTAGTTCAGATAATTTTACACTAGAGTTGAAGTAGCTATATAACCTAGTACAAATAATTTCACAGTAGAGTTGAACTAACTCTACAAGCTAGTTCAAATAATTTTGCACTAGAATTGAACTAGCTCTATAACCTAGTACAAATAATTTTACAGTAGAGTTGAATTAGCTCTACAAGCTAGTTCAAATAATTTTACTCTAGAGTTGAACTAGCTATACAAGCTAGTTCAAATAATTTTACACTATAGTAGAACTAGCTCTATAACCTAGTACATGTAATTTTACACTAGAGTTGAACCAGCTCTTCAAGCTAGTTCAAATAATTTTACACTATAGAGTTGAACAAGATCTATAACCTAGTTCAAATAATTTTACACTAGAGTTGAACTAGCTCTACAAGCTAGTTCAAATAATTTTACACTAGAGTTGAACTAGCTATACAAGCTAGTTCAGATAATTTTACACTAGAGTTGAACTAGCTATATAACCTAGTACAAATAATTTCACAGTAGAGTTGACCTAACTCTACAAGCTAGTTCAAATAATTTTACACTAGAATTGAACTAGCTCTACAAGCTAGTTCAAATAATTTTGCAATAGAGTAGAACTAGCTCTATAACCTAGTACAAATAATTTTACACTAGAGTTGAACCAGCTCTTGAAGCTAGTTCAAATAATTTTACACTATAGATTTGAACTTGATCTATAACCTAGTTCAAATAATTTTACACTAGAGTTGAACTAGCTCTACAAGCTAGTTCAAATAATTTTGAACTAGAGTAGAACTAGCTCTATAACCTAGTACAAATAATTTTACACTAGAGTTGAACTAGCTCTACAAGCTAGTTCAAATAATTTTACACTAGAGTAGAACTAGCTCTATAACCTAGTAAAAATAATTTTACACTAGAGTGGAAGTAGTTCTACAAGCTAGTTCCAATAATTTTACACTAGTGTTTAACTAGCTCTACAAGCTAGTTCAAATAATTTTA
>NC_041388.1:366972400-366974509 GCF_002162155.2 Triticum dicoccoides
AATTGAACTAGCTCTACAAGCTAGTTCAAATAATTTTACACTAGAGTTGATCTAGCTATACAAGCTAGTTCAAATAATTTTACACTAGAGTTGAACTAGCTATATAACCTAGTACAAATAATTTCACAGTAGAGTTGAACTAACTCTACAAGCTAGTTCAAATAATTTTACACTAGAATTGAACTAGCTCTATAACCTAGTACAAATAATTTTACAGTAGAGTTGAACTAGCTCTACAAGCTAGTTCAAATAATTTTACTCTAGAGTTGAACTAGTTATACAAGCTAGTTCAAATAATTTTACACTAGAGTAGAACTATCTCTATAACCTAGTACAAGTAATTTCTCACTAGAGTTGAACCAGCTCTTCAAGCTAGTTCAAATAATTTTACACTATAGAGTTGAACAAGATCTATAACCTAGTTCAAATAATTTTACACTAGAGTTAAACTAGCTCTACAAGCTAGTTCAAATAATTTTACACTAGAGTTGAACTAGCTATACAAGCTAGTTCAGATAATTTTACACTAGAGTTGAACTAGCTATATAACCTAGTACAAATAATTTCACAGTAGAGTTGACCTAACTCTACAAGCTAGTTCAAATAATTTTACACTAGAATTGAACTAGCTTTACAAGCTAGTTCAAATAATTTTACACTAGAGTAGAACTAGCTCTATAACCTAGTAAAAATAATTTTACACTAGAGTGGAACTAGTTCTACAAGCTAGTTCCAATAATTTTACACTAGTGTTTAACTAGCTCTAAAGCTAGTTCAAATAATTTTACTCTAGAGTTGAACTAGCTATACAAGCTAGTTCAAATAATTTTACACTAGAGTTGAACAAGATCTATAACCTAGTTCAAATAATTTTACACTAGAATTGAACTAGCTCTACAAGCTAGTTCAATTAATTTTACACTAGAGTTGAACTAGATCTATAACCTAGTTCAAATAATTTTACACTAGAGTTGAACTAGCTCTACAAGCTAGTTCAAATAATTTTACACTAGAGTTGAACTAGCTATACAAGCTAGTTCAGATAATTTTACACTAGAGTTGAACTAGCTATATAACCTAGCACAAATAATTTCACAGTAGAGTTGACCTAACTCTACAAGCTAGTTCAAATAATTTTACACTAGAATTCAACTAGCTCTACAAGCTAGTTCAAATAATTTTGCACTATAGTAGAACTAGCTCTATAACCTAGTACAAATAATTTTACACTAGAGTTGAACCAGCTCTTCAAGCTAGTTCAAATAATTTTACACTATAGATTTGAACTTGATCTATAACCTAGTTCAGATAATTTTACACTAGAGTTGAAGTAGCTATATAACCTAGTACAAATAATTTCACAGTAGAGTTGAACTAACTCTACAAGCTAGTTCAAATAATTTTGCACTAGAATTGAACTAGCTCTATAACCTAGTACAAATAATTTTACAGTAGAGTTCAATTAGCTCTACAAGCTAGTTCAAATAATTTTACTCTAGAGTTGAACTAGCTATACAAGCTAGTTCAAATAATTTTACACTATAGTAGAACTAGCTCTATAACCTAGTACATGTAATTTTGCACTAGAGTTGAACCAGCTCTTCAAGCTAGTTCAAATAATGTTACACTATAGAGTTGAACAAGATCTATAACCTAGTTCAAATAATTTTACACTAGAGTTGAACTAGCTCTACAAGCTAGTTCAAATAATTTTACACTAGAGTTGAACTAGCTATACAAGCTAGTTCAGATAATTTTACACTAGAGTTGAACTAGCTATATAACCTAGTACAAATAATTTCACAGTAGAGTTGACCTAAGTCTACAAGCTAGTTCAAATAATTTTACACTAGAATTGAACTAGCTCTACAAGCTAGTTCAAATAATTTTACACTAGAGTAGAACTAGCTCTATAACCTAGTAAAAATAATTTTACACTAGAGTGGAACTAGTTCTACAAGCTAGTTCCAATAATTTTACACTAGTGTTTAGCTAGCTCTAAAGCTAGTTCAAATAATTTTACTCTAGAGTTGAACTAGCTATACAAGCTAGTTCAAATAATTTTACACTATAGAGTTGAACAAGATCTATAACCTAGTTCAAATAATT
>NC_041388.1:366976330-366988436 GCF_002162155.2 Triticum dicoccoides
ATAATTTTACACTAGAGTTGAACTAGCTATATAACCTAGTACAAATAATTTCACAGTAGAGTTGACCTAAGTCTACAAGCTAGTTCAAATAATTTTACACTAGAATTGAACTATCTCTACAAGCTAGTTCAAATAATTTTACACTAGAGTAGAACTAGCTCTATAACCTAGTAAAAATAATTTTACACTAGTGGAACTAGTTCTACAAGCTAGTTCCAATAATTTTACACTAGAGTTGAACTAGCTATACAAGCTAGTTCAAACAATTTTACACTATAGAGTTGAACAAGATCTATAACCTAGTTCAAATAATTTTACACTAGAATTGAACTAGCTCTACAAGCTAGTTCAAATAATTTTACACTAGAGTTGATCTAGCTATACAAGCTAGTTCAAATAATTTTACACTATAGTAGAACTAGCTCTATAACCTAGTACATGTAATTTTGCACTAGAGTTGAACCAGCTCTTCAAGCTAGTTCAAATAATTTTACACTATAGAGTTGAACAAGATCTATAACCTAGTTCAAATAATTTTACACTAGAGTTGAACTAGCTCTACAAGCTAGTTCAAATAATTTTACACTAGAGTTGAACTAGCTATACAAGCTAGTTCAGATAATTTTACACTAGAGTTGAACTAGCTATATAACCTAGTACAAATAATTTCACAGTAGAGTTGACCTAAGTCTACAAGCTAGTTCAAATAATTTTACACTAGAATTGAACTAGCTCTACAAGCTAGTTCAAATAATTTTACACTAGAGTAGAACTAGCTCTATAACCTAGTAAAAATAATTTTACACTAGAGTGGAACTAGTTCTACAAGCTAGTTCCAATAATTTTACACTAGTGTTTAGCTAGCTCTAAAGCTAGTTCAAATAATTTTACTCTAGAGTTGAACTAGCTATACAAGCTAGTTCAAATAATTTTACACTATAGAGTTGAACAAGATCTATAACCTAGTTCAAATAATTGTACACTAGAATTGAACTAGCTCTACAAGCTAGTTCAAATAATTTTACACTAGAGTTGAACTAGATCTATAACCTAGTTCAAATAATTTTACACTAGAGTTGAACTAGCTCTACAAGCTAGTTCAAATAATTTTACACTAGAGTTGAACTAGCTATACAAGCTAGTTCAGATAATTTTACACTAGAGTTGAACTAGCTATATAACCTAGTACAAATAATTTCACAGTAGAGTTGACCTGACTCTACAAGCTAGTTCAAATAATTTTACACTAGAATTCAACTAGCTCTACAAGCTAGTTCAAATAATTTTGCACTATAGTAGAACTAGCTCTATAACCTAGTACAAATAATTTTACACTAGAGTTGAACCAGCTCTTCAAGCTAGTTCAAATAATTTTACACTATAGATTTGAACTTGATCTATAACCTAGTTCAGATAATTTTACACTAGAGTTGAAGTAGCTATATAACCTAGTACAAATAATTTCATAGTAGAGTTGAACTAACTCTACAAGCTAGTTCAAATAATTTTGCACTAGAATTGAACTAGCTCTATAACCTAGTACAAATAATTTTACAGTAGAGTTGAATTAGCTCTACAAGCTAGTTCAAATAATTTTACTCTAGAGTTGAACTAGCTATACAAGCTAGTTCAAATAATTTTACACTATAGTAGAACTAGCTCTATAACCTAGTACATGTAATTTTGCACTAGAGTTGAACCAGCTCTTCAAGCTAGTTCAAATAATTTTACACTATAGAGTTGAACAAGATCTATAACCTAGTTCAAATAATTTTACACTAGAGTTGAACTAGCTCTACAAGCTAGTTCAAATAATTTTACACTAGAGTTGAACTAGCTATACAAGCTAGTTCAGATAATTTTACACTAGAGTTGAACTAGCTATATAACCTAGTACAAATAATTTCACAGTAGAGTTGACCTAAGTCTACAAGCTAGTTCAAATAATTTTACACTAGAATTGAACTAGCTCTACAAGCTAGTACAAATAATTTTACACTAGAGTAGAACTAGCTCTATAACCTAGTAAAAATAATTTTACACTAGAGTGGAACTAGTTCTACAAGCTAGTTCCAATAATTTTACACTAGTGTTTAGCTAGCTCTAAAGCTAGTTCAAATAATTTTACTCTAGAGTTGAACTAGCTATACAAGCTAGTTCAAATAATATTACACTATAGAGTTGAACAAGATCTATAACCTAGTTCAAATAATTTTACACTAGAATTGAACTAGCTCTACAAGCTAGTTCAAATAATTTTACACTAGAGTTGAACTAGATCTATAACCTAGTTCAAATAATTTTACACTAGAGTTGAACTAGCTCTACAAGCTAGTTCAAATAATTTTACACTAGAGTTGAACTAGCTATACAAGCTAGTTCAGATAATTTTACACTAGAGTTGAACTAGCTATATAACCTAGTACAAATAATTTCACAGTAGAGTTGACCTAACTCTATAAGCTAGTTCAAATAATTTTACACTAGAATTGAACTAGCTCTACAAGCTAGTTCAAATAATTTTGCACTATAGTAGAACTAGCTCTATAACCTAGTACAAATAATTTTACACTAGAGTTGAACTAGCTCTACAAGCTAGTTCAAATAATTTTACACTAGTGTAGAACTATATCTACAAGCTAGTTCAGATAATTTTACACTAGAGTTGAAGTAGCTATATAACCTAGTACAAATAATTTCACAGTAGAGTTGAACTAACTCTACAAGCTAGTTCAAATAATTTTGCACTAGAATTGAACTAGCTCTATAACCTAGTACAAATAATTTTACAGTAGAGTTGAATTAGCTCTACAAGCTAGTTCAAATAATTTTACTCTAGAGTTGAACTAGCTATACAAGCTAGTTCAAATAATTTTACACTATAGTAGAACTAGCTCTATAACCTAGTACATGTAATTTTGCACTAGAGTTGAACCAGCTCTTCAAGCTAGTTCAAATAACTTTACACTATAGAGTTGAACAAGATCTATAACCTAGTTCAAATAATTTTACACTAGAGTTGAACTAGCTCTACAAGCTAGTTCAGATAATTTTACACTAGAGTTGAACTAGCTATACAAGCTAGTTCAGATAATTTTACACTAGAGTTGAACTAGCTATATAACCTAGTACAAATAATTTCACAGTAGAGTTGACCTAAGTCTACAAGCTAGTTCAAATAATTTTACACTAGAATTGAACTATCTCTACAAGCTAGTTCAAATAATTTTACACTAGAGTAGAACTAGCTCTATAACCTAGTAAAAATAATTTTACACTAGTGGAACTAGTTCTACAAGCTAGTTCCAATAATTTTACACTAGAGTTGAACTAGCTATACAAGCTAGTTCAAACAATTTTACACTATAGAGTTGAACAAGATCTATAACCTAGTTCAAATAATTTTACACTAGAATTGAACTAGCTCTACAAGCTAGTTCAAATAATTTTACACTAGAGTTGATCTAGCTATACAAGCTAGTTCAAATAATTTTACACTATAGTAGAACTAGCTCTATAACCTAGTACATGTAATTTTGCACTAGAGTTGAACCAGCTCTTCAAGCTAGTTCAAATAATTTTACACTATAGAGTTGAACAAGATCTATAACCTAGTTCAAATAATTTTACACTAGAGTTGAACTAGCTCTACAAGCTAGTTCAAATAATTTTACACTAGAGTTGAACTAGCTATACAAGCTAGTTCAGATAATTTTACACTAGAGTTGAACTAGCTATATAACCTAGTACAAATAATTTCACAGTAGAGTTGACCTAAGTCTACAAGCTAGTTCAAATAATTTTACACTAGAATTGAACTAGCTCTACAAGCTAGTTCAAATAATTTTACACTAGAGTAGAACTAGCTCTATAACCTAGTAAAAATAATTTTACACTAGAGTGGAACTAGTTCTACAAGCTAGTTCCAATAATTTTACACTAGTGTTTAGCTAGCTCTAAAGCTAGTTCAAATAATTTTACTCTAGAGTTGAACTAGCTATACAAGCTAGTTCAAATAATTTTACACTATAGAGTTGAACAAGATCTATAACCTAGTTCAAATAATTTTACACTAGAGTTGAACTAGCTCTACAAGCTAGTTCAAATAATTTTACACTAGAGTTGAACTAGCTATACAAGCTAGTTCAGATAATTTTACACTAGAGTTGAACTAGCTATATAACCTAGTACAAATAATTTCACAGTAGAGTTGACCTGACTCTACAAGCTAGTTCAAATAATTTTACACTAGAATTCAACTAGCTCTACAAGCTAGTTCAAATAATTTTGCACTATAGTAGAACTAGCTCTATAACCTAGTACAAATAATTTTACACTAGAGTTGAACCAGCTCTTCAAGCTAGTTCAAATAATTTTACACTATAGATTTGAACTTGATCTATAACCTAGTTCAGATAATTTTACACTAGAGTTGAAGTAGCTATATAACCTAGTACAAATAATTTCATAGTAGAGTTGAACTAACTCTACAAGCTAGTTCAAATAATTTTGCACTAGAATTGAACTAGCTCTATAACCTAGTACAAATAATTTTACAGTAGAGTTGAATTAGCTCTACAAGCTAGTTCAAATAATTTTACTCTAGAGTTGAACTAGCTATACAAGCTAGTTCAAATAATTTTACACTATAGTAGAACTAGCTCTATAACCTAGTACATGTAATTTTGCACTAGAGTTGAACCAGCTCTTCAAGCTAGTTCAAATAATTTTACACTATAGAGTTGAACAAGATCTATAACCTAGTTCAAATAATTTTACACTAGAGTTGAACTAGCTCTACAAGCTAGTTCAAATAATTTTACACTAGAGTTGAACTAGCTATACAAGCTAGTTCAGATAATTTTACACTAGAGTTGAACTAGCTATATAACCTAGTACAAATAATTTCACAGTAGAGTTGACCTAAGTCTACAAGCTAGTTCAAATAATTTTACACTAGAATTGAACTAGCTCTACAAGCTAGTTCAAATAATTTTGCACTAGAGTAGAACTAGCTCTATAACCTAGTACAAATAATTTTACACTAGAGTTGAACCAGCTCTTCAAGCTAGTTCAAATAATTTTACACTATAGATTTGAACTTGATCTATAACCTAGTTCAAATAATTTTACACTAGAGTTGAACTAGCTCTACAAGCTAGTTCAAATAATTTTGAACTAGAGTAGAACTAGCTCTATAACCTAGTACAAATAATTTTACACTAGAGTTGAACTAGCTCTACAATCAAGTTCAAATAATTTTACACTAGATTAGAACTAGCTCTATAACCTAGTAAAAATAATTTTACACTAGAGTGGAACTAGTTCTACAAGCTAGTTCCAATAATTTTACACTAGAGTTGAACTAGCTATACAAGATAGTTCAAACAATTTTACACTATAGAGTTGAACAAGATCTATAACCTAGTTCAAATAATTTTACACTAGAATTGAACTAGCTCTACAAGCTAGTTCAAATAATTTTACACTAGAGTTGATCTAGCTATACAAGCTAGTTCAAATAATTTTACACTATAGTAGAACTAGCTCTATAACCTAGTACATGTAATTTTGCACTAGAGTTGAACCAGCTCTTCAAGCTAGTTCAAATAATTTTACACTATAGAGTTGAACAAGATCTATAACCTAGTTCAAATAATTTTACACTAGAGTTGAACTAGCTCTACAAGCTAGTTCAAATAATTTTACACTAGAGTTGAACTAGCTATACAAGCTAGTTCAGATAATTTTACACTAGAGTTGAACTAGCTATATAACCTAGTACAAATAATTTCACAGTAGAGTTGACCTAAGTCTACAAGCTAGTTCAAATAATTTTACACTAGAATTGAACTAGCTCTACAAGCTAGTTCAAATAATTTTACACTAGAGTAGAACTAGCTCTATAACCTAGTAAAAATAATTTTACACTAGAGTGGAACTAGTTCTACAAGCTAGTTCCAATAATTTTACACTAGTGTTTAGCTAGCTCTAAAGCTAGTTCAAATAATTTTACTCTAGAGTTGAACTAGCTATACAAGCTAGTTCAAATAATTTTACACTATAGAGTTGAACAAGATCTATAACCTAGTTCAAATAATTTTACACTAGAATTGAACTAGCTCTACAAGCTAGTTCAAATAATTTTACACTAGAGTTGAACTAGATCTATAACCTAGTTCAAATAATTTTACACTAGAGTTGAACTAGCTCTACAAGCTAGTTCAAATAATTTTACACTAGAGTTGAACTAGCTATACAAGCTAGTTCAGATAATTTTACACTAGAGTTGAACTAGCTATATAACCTAGTACAAATAATTTCACAGTAGAGTTGACCTAACTCTACAAGCTAGTTCAAATAATTTTACACTAGAATTCAACTAGCTCTACAAGCTAGTTCAAATAATTTTGCACTATAGTAGAACTAGCTCTATAACCTAGTACAAATAATTTTACACTAGAGTTGAACCAGCTCTTCAAGCTAGTTCAAATAATTTTACACTATAGATTAGAACTTGATCTATAACCTAGTTCAGATAATTTTACACTAGAGTTGAAGTAGCTATATAACCTAGTACAAATAATTTCACAGTAGAGTTGAACTAACTCTACAAGCTAGTTCAAATAATTTTGCACTAGAATTGAACTAGCTCTATAACGTAGTACAAATAATTTTACAGTAGAGTTGAATTAGCTCTACAAGCTAGTTCAAATAATTTTACTCTAGAGTTGAACTAGCTATACAAGCTAGTTCAAATAATTTTACACTATAGTAGAACTATCTCTATAACCTAGTACATGTAATTTTACACTAGAGTTGAACCAGCTCTTCAAGCTAGTTCAAATAATTTTACACTATAGAGTTGAAAAAGATCTATAACCTAGTTCAAATAATTTTACACTAGAGTTGAACTAGCTCTACAAGCTAGTTCAAATAATTTTACACTAGAGTTGAACTAGCTATAAAAGCTAGTTCAGATAATTTTACACTAGAGTTGAACTAGCTATATAACCTAGTACCAATAATTTCACAATAGAGTTGAACTAACTCTACAAGCTAGTTCAAATAATTTTGCATTAGAATTGAACTAGCTCTATAACCTAGTACAAATAATTTTACAGTAGAGTTGAATTAGCTCTACAAGCTAGTTCAAATAATTTTACTCTAGAGTTGAACTAGCTATACAAGCTAGTTCAAATAATTTTACACTATAGTAGAACTAGCTCTATAACCTAGTACATGTAATTTTGCACTAGAGTTGAACCAGCTCTTCAAGCTAGTTCAAATAATTTTACACTATAGAGTTGAACAAGATCTATAACCTAGTTCAAATAATTTTACACTAGAGTTGAACTAGCTCTACAAGCTAGTTCAAATAATTTTACACTAGAGTTGAACTAGCTATACAAGCTAGTTCAGATAATTTTACACTAGAGTTGAACTAGCTATATAACCTAGTACAAATAATTTCACAGTAGAGTTGACCTAAGTCTACAAGCTAGTTCAAATAATTTTACACTAGAATTGAACTAGCTCTACAAGCTAGTTCAAATAATTTTGCACTAGAGTAGACCTAGCTCTATAACCTAGTACAAATAATTTTACACTAGAGTTGAACCAGCTCTTCAAGCTAGTTCAAATAATTTTACACTATAGATTTGAACTTGATCTATAACCTAGTTCAAATAATTTTACACTAGAGTTGAACTAGCTCTACAAGCTAGTTCAAATAATTTTGAACTAGAGTAGAACTAGCTCTATAACCTAGTACAAATAATTTTACACTAGAGTTGAACTAGCTCTACAAGCTAGTTCAAATAATTTTACACTAGATTAGAACTAGCTCTATAACCTAGTAAAAATAATTTTACACTAGAGTGGAACTAGTTCTACAAGCTAGTTCCAATAATTTTACACTAGAGTTGAACTAGCTATACAAGCTAGTTCAAACAATTTTACACTATAGAGTTGAACAAGATCTATAACCTAGTTCAAATAATTTTACACTACAATTGAACTAGCTCTACAAGCTAGTTCAAATAATTTTACACTAGAGTTGATCTAGCTATACAAGCTAGTTCAAATAATTTTACACTAGAGTTGAACTAGCTATATAACCTAGTACAAATAATTTCACAGTAGAGTTGAACTAACTCTACAAGCTAGTTCAAATAATTTTACACTAGAATTGAACTAGCTCTATAACCTAGTACAAATAATTTTACAGTAGAGTTGAACTAGCTCTACAAGCTAGTTCAAATAATTTTACTCTAGAGTTGAACTAGCTATACAAGCTAGTTCAAAGAATTTTACACTAGAGTAGAACTATCTCTATAACCTAGTACAAGTAATTTCACACTAGAGTTGAACCAGCTCTTCAAGCTAGTTCAAATAATTTTACACTATAGAGTTGAACAAGATCTATAACCTAGTTCAAATAATTTTAGTCTAGAGTTGAACTAGCTCTACAAGCTAGTTCAAATAATTTTACACTAGATTTGAACTAGCTATACAAGCTAGTTCAAATAATTTTACACTAGAGTTGAACTAGCTATATAACCTAGTACAAATAATTTCACAGTAGAGTTGAACTAACTCTACAAGCTAGTTCAAATAATTTTACACTAGAATTGAACTAGCTCTATAACCTAGTACAAATAATTTTACAGTAGAGTTGAACTAGCTCTACAAGCTAATTCAAATAATTTTACTCTAGAGTTGAACTAGCTATAAAAGCTAGTTCAAATAATTTTACACTAGAGTAGGACTAGCTCTATAACCTATTACATGTAATTTTACACTAGAGTTGAACCAACTCTTCAAGCTAGTTCAAATAATTTTACACTATAGAGTTGAACAAGATCTATAACCTAGTTCAAATAGTTTTACACTAGAGTTGAACTAGCTCTACAAGCTAGTTCAAAAAATTTTACTCTAGAGTTGAACTAGCTATACAACCTAGTTCAGATAATTTTACACTAGAGTTGAACTAGCTATATAACCTAGTACAAATAATTTCACAGTAGAGTTGACCTAACTCTACAAGCTAGTTCAAATAATTTTACACTAGAATTGAACTAGCTCTACAAGCTAGTTCAAATAATTTGGCACTATAGTAGAACTAGCTCTATAACATAGTATAAATAATTTTACACTAGAGTTGAACTAGCTCTACAAGCTAGTTCAAATAATTTTACACTAGTGTAGAACTATATCTACAAGCTAGTTCAGATAATTTTACACTAGAGTTGAAGTAGCTATATAACCTAGTACAAATAATTTCACAGTAGAGTTGAACTAACTCTACAAGCTAGTTCAAATAATTTTGCACTAGAATTGAACTAGCTCTATAACCTAGTACAAATAATTTTACAGTAGAGTTGAATTAGCTCTACAAGCTAGTTCAAATAATTTTACTCTAGAGTTGAACTAGCTATACAAGCTAGTTCAAATAATTTTACACTATAGTAGAACTATCTCTATAACCTAGTACATGTAATTTTACACTAGAGTTGAACCAGCTCTTCAAGCTAGTTCAAATAATTTTACACTATAGAGTTGAACAAGATCTATAACCTAGTTCAAATAATTTTACACTAGAGTTGAACTAGCTCTACAAGCTAGTTCAAATAATTTTACACTAGAGTTGAACTAGCTATACAAGCTAGTTCAGATAATTTTACACTAGAGTTGAACTAGCTATATAACCTAGTACCAATAATTTCACAGTAGAGTTGACCTAACTCTACAAGCTAGTTCAAATAATTTTACACTAGAATTGAACTAGCTCTACAAGCTAGTTCAAATAATTTTGCACTAGAGTAGAACTAGCTCTATAACCTAGTACAAATAATTTTACACTAGAGTTGAACCAGCTCTTCAAGCTAGTTCAAATAATTTTACACTATAGATTTGAACTTGATCTATAACCTAGTTCAAATAATTTTACACTAGAGTTGAACTAGCTCTACAAGCTAGTTCAAATAATTTTGAACTAGAGTAGAACTAGCTCTATAACCTAGTACAAATAATTTTACACTAGAGTTGAACTAGCTCTACAAGCTAGTTCAAATAATTTTACACTAGAGTAGAACTAGCTCTATAACCTAGTAAAAATAATTTTACACTAGAGTGGAACTAGTTCTACAAGCAAGTTCCAATAACTTTACACTAGAGTTGAACTAGCTATACAAGCTAGTTCAAACAATTTTACACTATAGAGTTGAACAAGATCTATAACCTAGTTCAAATAATTTTACACTAGAATTGAACTAGTTGTACAAGATAGTTCAAATAATTTTACACTAGAGTTGATCTAGCTATACAAGCTAGTTCAAATAATTTTACACTAGAGTTGAACTAGCTATAACCTAGTACAAATAATTTCACAGTAGAGTTGAACTAACTCTACAAGCTAGTTCAAATAATTTTACACTAGAATTGAACTAGCTCTATAACCTAGTACAAATAATTTTACAGTAGAGTTGAACTAGCTCTACAAGCTAGTTCAAATAATTTTACTCTAGAGTTGAACTAGCTATACAAGCTAGCTCAAATAATTTTACACTAGAGTAGAACTATCTCTATAACCTAGTACAAGTAATTTTACAGTAGAGTTGAACCAGCTCTTCAAGCTAGTTCAAATAATTTTACACTATAGAGTTGAACAAGATCTATAACCTAGTTCAAATAATTTTACACTAGAGTTAAACTAGCTCTACAAGCTAGTTCAAAGAATTTTACACTAGAGTTGAACTAGCTATACAAGCTAGTTCAGATAATTTTACACTAGAGTTGAACTAGCTATATAACCTAGTACAAATAATTTCACAGTAGAGTTGACCTAACTCTACAAGCTAGTTCAAATAATTTTACACTAGAATTGAACTAGCTCTACAAGCTAGTTCAAATAATTTTGCACTAGAGTAGAACTAGCTCTATAACCTAGTACAAATAATTTGACACTAGAGTAGAACTAGCTTTACAAGCTAGTTCAAATAATTTTACACTAGAGTAGAACTAGCTCTATAACCTAGGAAAAATAATTTTACACTAGAGTGGAACTAGTTCTACAAGCTAGTTCCAATAATTTTACACTAGTGTTTAACTAGCTCTACAAGCTAGTTCAAATAATTTTACTCTAGAGTTGAACTAGCTATACAAGCTAGTTCAAATAATTTTACACTATAGAGTTGAACAAGATCTATAACCTCGTTCAAATAATTTTACACTAGAATTGAACTAGCCCTACAAGCTAGTTCAAATAATTTTACACTAGAGTTGAACTAGCTATACAAGCTAGTTCAAATGATTTTACACTAGAGTTGAACTACCTATATAACCTAGTACAAATAATTTCACAGTAGAGTTGAACTAACTCTACAAGCTAGTTCAAATAATTTTACACTAGAATTGAACTAGCTCTATAACCTAGTACAAATAATGTTACAGTAGAGTTGAACTAGCTCTACAAGCTAGTTCAAATAATTTTACTCTAGAGTTGAACTAGCTATACAAGCTAGTTCAAATAATTTTACACTATAGTAGAACTATCTCTATAACCTAGTACATGTAATTTTACACTAGAGTTGAACCAGCTCTTCAAGCTAGTTGAAATAATTTTACACTATAGAGTTGAACAAGATCTATAACCTAGTTCAAATAATTTTACACTAGAGTTGAACTAGCTCTACAAGCTAGTTCAAATAATTTTACACTAGAGTTGAACTAGCTATACAAGCTAGTTCAGATAATTTTACACTAGAGTTGAACTAGCTATATAACCTAGTACCAATAATTTCACAGTAGAGTTGACCTAACTCTACAAGCTAGTTCAAATAATTTTACACTAGAATTGAACTAGCTCTACAAGCTAGTTCAAATAATTTTGCACTAGAGTAGAACTAGCTCTATAACCTAGTACAAATAATTTTACACTAGAGTTGAACCAGCTCTTCAAGCTAGTTCAAATAATTTTACACTATAGATTTGAACTTGATCTATAACCTAGTTCAAATAATTTTACACTAGAGTTGAACTAGCTCTACAAGCTAGTTCAAATAATTTTGAACTAGAGTAGAACTAGCTCTATAACCTAGTACAA
>NC_041388.1:366988446-366997013 GCF_002162155.2 Triticum dicoccoides
AGCTCTATAACCTAGGAAAAATAATTTTACACTAGAGTGGAACTAGTTCTACAAGCTAGTTCCAATAATTTTACACTAGTGTTTAACTAGCTCTACAAGCTAGTTCAAATAATTTTACTCTAGAGTTGAACTAGCTATACAAGCTAGTTCAAATAATTTTACACTATAGAGTTGAACAAGATCTATAACCTAGTTCAAATAATTTTACACTAGAATTGAACTAGCTCTACAAGCTAGTTCAAATAATTTTACACTAGAGTTGAACTAGCTATACAAGCTAGTTCAAATGATTTTACACTAGAGTTGAACTAGCTATATAACCTAGTACAAATAATTTCACAGTAGAGTTGAACTAACTCTACAAGCTAGTTCAAATAATTTTACACTAGAATTGAACTAGCTCTATAACCTAGTACAAATAATGTTACAGTAGAGTTGAACTAGCTCTACAAGCTAGTTCAAATAATTTTACTCTAGAGTTGAACTAGCTATACAAGCTAGTTCAAATAATTTTACACTAGAGTAGAAATATCTCTATAACCTAGTACAAGTAATTTTACACTAGAGTTGAACCAGCTCTTCAAGCTAGTTCCAATAATTTTACACTATAGAGTTGAACAAGATCTATAACCTAGTTCAAATAATTTTACACTAGAGTTAAACAAGCTCTACAAGCTAGTTCAAATAATTTTACACTAGAGTTGAACTAGCTATACAAGCTAGTTCAGATAATTTTACACTAGAGTTGAACTAGCTATATAACCTAGTACAAATAATTTCACAGTAGAGTTGACCTAACTCTACAAGCTAGTTCAAATAATTTTACACTAGAATTGAACTAGCTCTACAAGCTAGTTCAAATAATTTTGCACTATAGTAGAACTAGCTCTATAACCTAGTACAAATAATTTTACACTAGAGTTGAACTAGCTCTACAAGCTAGTTCAAATAATTTTACACTAGTGTAGAACTATATCTACAAGCTAGTTCAGATAATTTTACACTAGAGTTGAACTAGCTATATAACCTAGTACAAATAATTTCACAGTAGAGTTGAACTAACTCTACAAGCTAGTTCAAATAATTTTACACTAGAATTGAACTAGCTCTATAACCTAGTACAAATAATTTTACAGTAGAGTTGAACTAGCTCTACAAGCTAGTTCAAATAATTTTACTCTAGAGTTGAACTAGCTATACAAGCTAGTTCAAATAATTTTACACTATAGTAGAACTAGCTCTATAACCTAGTACATGTAATTTTACACTAGAGTTGAACCAGCTCTTCAAGCTAGTTCAAATAATTTTACACTATAGAGTTGAACAAGATCTATAACCTAGTTCAAATAATTTTACTCTAGAGTTGAACTAGCTCTACAAGCTAGTTCAAATAATTTTACACTAGAGTTGAACTAGCTATACAAGCTAGTTCAAATAATTTTACACTAGAGTTGAACTAGCTATATAACCTAGTACAAATAATTTCACAGTAGAGTTGAACTAACTCTACAAGCTGGTTCAAATAATTTTACACTAGAATTGAACTAGCTCTATAACCTAGTACAAATAATTTTACAGTAGAGTTGAACTTGCTCTACAAGCTAATTCAAATAATTTTACTCTAGAGTTGAACTAGCTATAAAAGCTAGTTCAAATAATTTTACACTAGAGTAGGACTAGCTCTATAACCTAGTACATGTAATTTTACACTAGAGTTGAACCAACTCTTCAAGCTAGTTCAAATAATTTTACACTATAGAGTTGAACAAGATCTATAACCTAGTTCAAATAATTTTACACTAGAGTTGAACTAGCTCTAGAAGCTAGTTCAAAAAAATTTACTCTAGAGTTGAACTAGCTATACAACCTAGTTCAGATAATTTTACACTAGAGTTGAACTAGCTATATAACCTAATACAAATAATTTCACAGTAGAGTTGACCTAACTCTACAAGCTAGTTCAAATAATTTTACACTAGAATTGAACTAGCTCTACAAGCTAGTTCAAATAATTTTGCACTATAGTAGAACTAGCTCTATAACATAGTATAAATAATTTTACAATAGAGTTGAACTAGCTCTACAAGCTAGTTCAAATAATTTTACACTAGTGTAGAACTATATGTACAAGCTAGTTCAGATAATTTTACACTAGAGTTGAACTACCTATATAACCTAGTACAAATAATTTCACAGTAGAGTTGAACTAACTCTACAAGCTAGTTCAAATAATTTTACACTAGAATTGAACTAGCTCTATAACCTAGTACAAATAATTTTACAGTAGAGTTGAACTAGCTCTACAAGCTAGTTCAAATAATTTTACTCTAGAGTTGAACTAGCTATACAAGCTAGTTCAAATAATTTTACACTATAGTAGAACTAGCTCTATAACCTAGTACATGTAATTTTACACTAGAGTTGAACCAGCTCTTCAAGCTAGTTCAAATAATTTTACACTATAGAGTTGAACAAGATCTATAACCTAGTTCAAATAATTTTACACTAGAGTTGAACTAGCTCTACAGGCTAGTTCAAATATTTTTACACTAGAGTTGAACTAGCTCTACAAGCTAGTTCAAATAATTTTGCACTAGAGTAGAACTAGCTCTGTAACCTAGTACAAAATTTTTTACACTAGAGTTGAACTAGCTCTACAAGCTAGTTCAACTAATTTTACACTAGAGGTGAACTAGCTCTATAGGCTAGTTCAAATAATTTTACACTAGAGTTGAAAAGCTATAGAAGCTAGTTCAAATAATTTTACACTAGAGTAGAACTAGCTCTATAACCTAGTAGAAATAATTTTACACTAGAGTTGTACTAGCTCTTCAAGCTAGTTTAAATAATTTTACACTATAGAGTTGAACTAAATCTATAACATAGTTCAAATAAGTTTACACTAGATTTGACACGGCTCTACAAGCTAGTTCTAATAATTTTACACTAGAGTTGAACTAGCTATACAGGCTTGTAGACTTGAACAAGCTCAACAAGCTAGTTCAGATAATTTTACACAAGAGTAGAACTAGCTCTATAACCTAGTACAAATAATTTTACACTAGAGTTGGACTAGCTCTACAAGCTAGTTCTAATAATTCACAGTAGATTTGAACTTGCTATACAAGCGATTTCAAATAATTTTACACTAGAGTAGAACTAGCTCTATAACCTAGTAAAAATAATTTTACACTAGAGTTTAACTAGCTCTACAACCTAGTTTAGATAATTTTCACTAGAGTCTAACTAGCTATACAAGCTTGTAGAGTTGAACAATCTCTATAAGCTAGTTCAAATAATTTTGCAATGGAGTAGAACTAGCTCTATAACCTAGTAAAAACAATTTTACACTAGAGTTGAACTAGTTCTACAAGCTAGTTCCAATAATTTTACACTAGAGTTTAACTAGCTCTACAACCTAGTTCAAATAATTTTACACTAGAGTTGAACTAGCTCTACAAGCTAGTTCAAATAATTTTACACTAGAGTTGAACTAGCTATACAAGCTAGTTCAAATAATTTTACACTAGAGTTGAACTAGCTATATAACCTAGTACAAATAATTTTACACTAGAGTTGAACCAGCTCTTCAAGCTAGTTCAAATAATTTTACACTATAGAGTTGAACAAGATCTATAACCTAGTACAAATAATTTTACAGTAGAGTTGAACTAGCTCTACAAGCTAGTTCAAATAATTTTACTCTAGAGTTGAACTAGCTATACAAGCTAGTTCAAATAATTTTACACTATAGTAGAACTAGCTCTATAACCTAGTACATGTAATTTTACACTAGAGTTGAACCAACTCTTCAAGCTAGTTCAAATAATTTTACACTATAGAGTTGAACAAGATCTATAACCTAGTTCAAATAATTTTACACTAGAGTTGAACTAGCTCTACAAGCTAGTTCAAATAATTTTACACTAGAGTTGAACTAGCTATACAAGCTAGTTCAAATAATTTTACACTAGAGTTGAACTAGCTATATAACCTAGTACAAATAAATTCACAGTAGAGTTGAACTAACTCTACAACCTAGTTTAAATAATTTTACACTAGAATTGAACTACCTCTACAAGCTAGTTCAAATAATTTTGCACTAGAGTATAACTAGCTCTATAACCTAGTACAAATAATTTTACACTAGAGTTGAACTAGCTCTACAAGCTAGTTCAAATAATTTTACACTAGTGTAGAACTATATCTACAAGCTAGTTCAGATAATTTTACACTAGAGTAGAACTAGCTCTGTAACCTAGTACAAAAATTTTTACACTAGAGTTGAACTAGCTCTACAAGCTAGTTCAACTAATTTTACACTAGAGCTGAACTAGCTCTACAGGCTAGTTCAAATAATTTTACACTAGAGTTAAACTAGCTATACAAGCTAGGTGAGCTAATTTTACACTAGAGTTGAACTAGCTATATAACCTAGTACAAATAATTTCACAGTAGAGTTGAACTAACTCTACAAGCTAGTTCAAATAATTTTACACTAGAATTGAACTAACTCTACAAGCTAGTTCAAATAATTTTACACTAGAATTCAACTAGCTCTATAATCTAGTACAAATAATTTTACAGTAGAGTTGAACTAGCTCTACAAGCTAGTTCAAATAATTTTACTCTAGAGTTAAAATAGCTATACAAGCTAGTTCAAATAATTTTACACTATAGAAGAACTAGCTCTATAACCTAGTACATGTAATTTTACACTAGAGTTGAACCAACTCTTCAAGCTAGTTCAAATAATTTTACACTATAGAGTTGAACAAGATCTATAACCTAGTTCAAATAATTTTACACTAGAGTTGAACTAGCTCTACAAGATAATTCAAATAATTTTACACTAGAGTTGAACTAGCTATACAAGCTAGTTCAGATAATTTTACACTAGAGTTGAACTAGCTATATAACCTAGTACAAATAATTTCACAGTAGAGTTGACCTAACTCTACAAGCTAGTTCCAATAATTTTACACTAGAATTGAACTAGCTCTATAAGCTAGTTCAAATAATTTTGCACTATAGTAGAACTAGCTCTATAACCTAGTACAAATAATTTTACACTAGAGTTGAACTAGCTCTACAAGCTAGTTCAAATAATTTTACACTAGTGTAGAACTATATCTACAACTAGTTCAGATAATTTTACACTAGAGTTGAAGTACCTATATAACCTAGTACAAATAATTTCACAGTAGAGTTGAACTAACTCTACAAGCTAGTTTAAATAATTTTGCACTAGAATTGAACTAGCTCTATAACGTAGTACAAATAATTTTACAGTAGAGTTGAATTAGCTCTACAAGCTAGTTCAAATAATTTTACTCTAGAGTTGAACTAGCTATACAAGCTAGTTCAAATAATTTTACACTATAGTAGAACTAGCTCTATAACCTAGTACATGTAATTTTACACTAGAGTTGAACCAGCTCTTCAAGCTAGTTCAAATAATTTTACACTATAGAGTTGAACAAGATCTATAACCTAGTTCAAATAATTTTACACTAGAGTTGAACTAGCTCTACAAGCTAGTTCAAATAATTTTACACTAGAGTTGAACTAGCTATACAAGCTAGTTCAGATAATTTTACACTAGAGTTGAACTAGCTATATAACCTAGTACAAATAATTTCACAGTAGAGTTGACCTAACTCTACAAGCTAGTTCAAATAATTTTACACTAGAATTGAACTAGCTCTACAAGCTAGTTCAAATAATTTGGCACTATAGTAGAACTAGCTCTATAACCTAGTACAAATAACTTTACACTAGAGTTGAACTAGCTCTACAAGCTAGTTCAAATAATTTTACACTAGTGTAGAACTATATCTACAAGGTAGTTCAGATAATTTTACACTAGAGTTGAACTAGCTATATAACCTAGTACAGATAATTTCACACTAGAGTTGAACTAACTCTACAAGCTAGTTCAAATAATTTGACACTAGAATTGAACTAGCTCTACAAGCTAGTTCAAATAATTTTGCACTAGAGTAGAACTAGCTCTATAACCTAGTACAAATAATTTTACACTATTGTTGAACCAGCTCTTCAAGCTACTTCAAATAATTTTACACTATAGATTTGAACTTGATCTATAACCTAGTTCAAATAATTTTACACTAGAGTTTAACTAGCTATACAAGCTAGTTCAAATAATTTTGCACTAGAGTAGAACTAGCTCTATAACCTAGTACAAATAATTTTACACTAGAGTTGAACTAGCTCTACAAGCTAGTTTAAATAATTTTACACTAGAGTAGAACTAGCTCTATAACCTTGTAAAAATAATTTTACACTAGAGAGCAACTAGTTCTACAAGCTAGTTCCAATAATTTTACACTAGTGTTTAACTAGCTCTACAAGCTAGTTCAAATAATTTTACTCTAGAGTTGAACTAGCTATACAAGCTAGTTCAAATATTTTTACACTATAGAGTTGAACAAGATCTATAACTTAGTTCAAATAATTTTACACTACAGTTGAACTAGTTCTACAAGCTAGTTCAAATAATTTTACACTAGAGTTGAACTAGCTATACAAGCTAGTTCAAATAATTTTACACTAGAGTTGAACTAGCTATATAACCTAGTACAAATAATTTCACAGTAGAGTTGAACTAACTCTACAAGCTAGTTCAAATAATTTTACACTAGAATTGAACTAGCTCTATAACCTAGTACAAATAATTTTACAGTAGAGTTGAACTAGCTCTACAAGCTAGTTCAAATAATTTTACTCTAGAGTTGAACTAGCTATACAAGCTAGTTCAAATAATTTTACACTATAGTAGAACTAGCTCTATAACCTAGTACATGTAATTTTACACTAGAGTTGAACCAGCTCTTCAAGCTAGTTCAAATAATTTTACACTATAGAGTTGAACAAGATCTATAACCTAGTTCAAATAATTTTACACTAGAGTTGAACTAGCTCTACAAGCTAGTTCAAATAATTTGACACTAGAATTGAACTAGCTATACAAGCTAGTTCAGATAATTTTACACTAGAGTTGAACTAGCTATATAACCTAGTACAAATAATTTGAAAGTAGAGTTGACCTAACTCTACAAGCTAGTTCAAATAATTTTACACTAGAATTGAACTAGCTCTACAAGCTAGTTCAAATAATTTTGCACTATAGTAGAACTAGCTCTATAACCTAGTACAAATAATTTTACACTAGAGTTGAACTAGCTCTACAAGCTAGTTCAAAAAATTTTACACTAGTGTAGAACTATATCTACAAGCTAGTTCAGATAATTTTACACTAGAGTAGAACTAGCTCTGTAACCTAGTACAAAATTTTTTACACTAGAGTTGAACTAGCTCTTCAAGCTAGTTCAACTAATTTTACACTAGAGCTGAACTAGGTCTATAGGCTAGTTCAAATAATTTTACACTAGAGTTGAACTAGCTATCTAAGCTAGTTCAAATAATTTTACACTAGAGTAGAACTAGCTCTATAACCTAGTACAAATAATTTTACACTAGAGTTGAACTAGCTCTACAAGCTAGTTCCAATAATTTTACACTAGAGTTTAACTAGCTCTACAACCTAGTTCAGATAATTTTCACTAGAGTTGAACTAGCTCTACAAGCTAGTTCAAATAACTTTGCACTAGTGTAGAACTAGCTCTATAACCTAGTACAAATAATTTTACACTAGAGTTGAACCAGCTCTTCAAGCTAGTTCAAATAATTTTACACTATAGATTTGAACTTGATCTATAACCTAGTTCAAATAATTTTACACTAGAGTTGAACTAGCTCTACAAGCTAGTTCAAATAATTTTGCACTAGAGTAGAACTAGCTCTATAACCTAGTACAAATAATTTTACACTAGAGTTGAACTAGCTCTACAAGCTAGTTCAAATAATTTTACACTAGTGTAGAACTATATCTACAAGCTAGTTCAGATAATTTTACACTAGAGTAGAACTAGCTCTGTAACCTAGTACAAAAAAATTTACACTAGAGTTGAACTAGCTCTACAAGCTAGTTCAACTAATTTTACACTAGAGCTGAACTAGCTCTACAGGCTAGTTCAAATAATTTTACACTAGAGTTGAACTAGCTATACAAGCTAGTTCAGATAATTTTACACTAGAGTTGAACTAGCTATATAACCTAGTACAAATAATTTCACAGTAGAGTTGACCTAACTCTACAAGCTATTCAAATAATTTTACACTAGAATTGAACTAGCTCTACAAGCTAGTTCAATTAATTTTGCACTATAGAAGAACTAGCTCTATAACCTAGTACAAATAGTTTTACACTAGAGTTGAACTAGCTATATAACCTAGTACAAATAATTTCACAGTAGAGTTGAACTAACTCTACAAGCAAGTTCAAATAATTTTACACTAGAATTGAACTAACTCTACAAGCTAGTTCAAATAATTTTACACTAGAATTGAACTAGCTCTATAACCTAGTACAAATAATTTTACAGTAGAGTTGAACTAGCTCTACAAGCCAGTTCAAATAATTTTACTCTAGAGTTGAACTAGCTATACAAGCTAGTTCAAATAATTTTACACTATAGTAGAAC
>NC_041388.1:366997023-366999354 GCF_002162155.2 Triticum dicoccoides
CTATAACCTACTACAAGTAATTTTACACTAGAGTTGAACCAGCTCTTCAAGCTAGTCAAATAATTTTACACTATAGAGTTGAACAAGATCTATAACCTAGTTCAAATAATTTTACACTAGAGTTGAACTACCTCTACAAGCTAGTTCAAATAATTTTACACTAGATCTGAACTAGCTCTATAACCTAGTACAAATAATTTTACAGTAGAGTTGAACTAGCTCTACAAGCTAGTTCAAATAATTTTACTCTAGAGTTGAACTAGCTATACAAGCTAGTTCAGATAATTTTACACTAGAGTTGAACTAGCTATATAACCTAGTACAAATAATTTCACAGTAGAGTTGACCTAACTCTACAAGCTAGTTCAAATGATTTTACACTAGAATTGAACTAGCTCTACAAGCTAGTTCAAATAATTTGGCACTATAGTAGAACTAGCTCTATAACCTAGTACAAATAACTTTACACTAGAGTTGAACTAGCTCTACAAGCTAGTTCAAATAATTTTACACTAGTGTAGAACTATATCTACAAGCTAGTTCAGATAATTTTACACTAGAGTTGAACTAGCTATATAACCTAGTACAAATAATTTCACACTAGAGTTGAACTAACTCTACAAGCTAGTTCAAATAATTTGACAATAGAATTGAACTAGCTCTACAAGCTAGTTCAAATAATTTTGCACTAGAGTAGAACTAGCTCTATAACCTAGTACAAATAATTTTACACTAGAGTTGAACTAGCTCTTCAAGCTAGTTCAAATAATTTTACACTATAGATTTGAACTTGATCTATAACCTAGTTCAAATGATTTTACACTAGAGTTTAACTAGCTATACAAGCTAGTTCAAATAATTTTGCACTAGAGTAGAACTAGCTCTATAACCTAGTACAAATAATTTTACACTAGAGTTGAACTAGCTCTACAAGCTAGTTTAAATAATTTTACACTAGAGTAGAACTAGCTCTATAACCTAGTAAAAATAATTTTACACTAGAGAGCAACTAGTTCTACAAGCTAGTTCCAATAATTTTACACTAGTGTTTAACTAGCTCTACAAGCTAGTTCAAATAATTTTACT
The DNA here is from genome assembly GCF_002162155.2 of Triticum dicoccoides. Lineage (NCBI taxonomy): Eukaryota > Viridiplantae > Streptophyta > Magnoliopsida > Poales > Poaceae > Triticum > Triticum dicoccoides. The sequence continues at coordinate 366,998,110 of NC_041388.1, forward strand.
CTAGAGTTGAACTAGCTATACAAGCTAGTTCAAATATTTTTACACTATAGAGTTAAACAAGATCTATAACTTAGTTCAAATAATTTTACACTACAGTTGAACTAGCTCTACAAGCTAGTTCAAATAATTTTACACTAGTGTTGAACTAGCTATACAAGCTAGTTCAAATAATTTTACACTAGAGTTGAACTAGCTATATAACCTAGTACAAATAATTTCACAGTGGAGTTGAACTAACTCTACAAGCTAGTTCAAATAATTTTCCACTAGAATTGAACTAGCTCTATAACCTAGTACAAATAATTTTACAGTAGAGTTGAACTAGCTCTACAAGCTAGTTCAAATAATTTTACTCTAGAGTTGAACTAGCTATACAAGCTAGTTCAAATAATTTTACACTAGAGTAGAACTATCTCTATAACCTAGTACAAGTAATTTTACACTAGAGTTGAACCAGCTCTTCAAGCTAGTTCAAATAATTTTACACTATAGAGTTGAACAAGATCTATAACCTAGTTCAAATAATTTTACACTAGAGTTGAACTACCTCTACAAGCTAGTTCAAATAATTTTACACTAGATCTGAACTAGCTCTATAACCTAGTACAAATAATTTTACAGTAGAGTTGAACTAGCTCTACAAGCTAGTTCAAATAATTTTACTCTAGAGTTGAACTAGCTATACAAGCTAGTTCAAATAATTTTACACTAGAATTGAACTAGCTCTACAAGCTAGTTCAAATAATTTTGCACTATAGTAGAACTAGCTCTATAACCTAGTACAAATAATTTTACACTAGAGTTGAACTAGCTATATAACCTAGTACAAATAATTTCACACTAGAGTTGAACTAACTCTACAAGCTAGTTCAAATAATTTGACAATAGAATTGAACTAGCTCTACAAGCTAGTTCAAATAATTTTGCACTAGAGTAGAACTAGCTCTATAACCTAGTACAAATAATTTTACACTAGAGTTGAACCAGCTCTTCAAGCTAGTTCAAATAATTTTACACTATAGATTTGAACTAGCTCTATAACCTAGTTCAGATAATTTTACACTAGAGTTTAACTAGCTATACAAGCTAGTTCAAATAATTTTGCACTAGAGTAGAACTAGCTCTATAACCTAGTACAAATAATTTTACACTAGAGTTGAACTAGCTCTACAAGCTAGTTTAAATAATTTTACACTAGAGTAGAACTAGCTCTATAACCTAGTAAAAATAATTTTACACTAGAGA
>NC_041388.1:367000976-367025808 GCF_002162155.2 Triticum dicoccoides
AGTAGAGTTGAACTAGCTCTACAAGCTAGTTCAAATAATTTTACTCTAGAGTTGAACTAGCTATACAAGCTAGTTCAAATAATTTTACACTATAGTAGAACTAGCTCTATAACCTAGTCATGTAATTTTACACTAGAGTTGAACCAGCTCTTCAAGCTAGTTCAAATAATTTTACACTATAGAGTTGAACAAGATCTATAACCTAGTTCAAATAATTTTACACTAGAGTTGAACTAGCTCTACAAGCTAGTTCAAATAATTTTACACTAGAGTTGAACTAGCTATACAAGCTAGTTTAGATAATTTTACACTAGAGTTGAACTAGCTATATAACCTAGTACAAATAATTTCACAGTAGAGTTGACCTAACTCTACAAGCTAGTTCAAATAATTTTACACTAGAATTGAACTAGCTCTACCAGCTAGTTCAAATAATTTTGCACTATAGTAGAACTAGCTCTATAACCTAGTACAAATAATTTTACACTAGAGTTGAACTAGCTCTACAAGCTAGTTCAAATAATTTTACACTAGTGTAGAACTATATCTACAAGCTAGTTCAGATAATTTTAAACTAGAGTTGAACTAGCTATATAACCTAGTACAAATAATTTCACAGTAGAGTTGAACTAGCTCTACAAGCTAGTTCAAATAATTTTACACTAGAATTGAACTAGCTCTACAAGCTAGTTCAAATAATTTTGCACTAGAGTAGAACTAGCTCTATAACCTAGTACAAATAATTTTACACTAGATTTGAACCAGCTCTTCAAGCTAGTTCAAATAATTTTACACTATAGATTTGAACTTGATCTATAACCTAGTTCAAATAATTTTACACTAGAGTTGAACTAGCTCTACAAGCTAGTTCAAATAATTTTGCACTAGAGTAGAACTAGCTCTATAACCTAGTACAAATAATTTTACACTAGAGTTGAACTAGCTCTACAAGCTAGTTCAAATAATTTTACACTAGAGTAGAACTAGCTCTACAAGCTAGTTCAAATAATTTTACTCTAGAGTTGAACTAGCTATACAAGCTAGTTCAAATAATTTTACACTAGAGTAGAACTATCTCTATAACATAGTACAAGTAATTTTACACTAGAGTTGAACCAGCTCTTCAAGCTAGTTCAAATAATTTTACACTATAGAGTTGAACAAGATCTATAACCTAGTTCAAATAATTTTACTCTAGAGTTGAACTAGCTCTACAAGCTAGTTCAAATAATTTTACACTAGAGTTGAACTAGCTATACAAGCTAGTTCAAATAATTTTACACTAGAGTTGAACTAGCTGTATAACCTAGTACAAATAATTTCACAGTAGAGTTGACCTAACTCTACAAGCTAGTTCAAATAATTTTACAGTAGAATTGAACTAGCTCTATAACCTAGTACAAATAATTTTACAGTAGAGTTGAACTAGCTCTACAAGCTAGTTCAAATAATTTTACTCTAGAGTTGAACTAGCTATAAAAGCTAGTTCAAATAATTTTACACTAGAGTAGAACTAGCTCTATAACCTAGTACATGTAATTTTACACTAGAGTTGAACCAGCTCTTCAAGCTAGTTCAAATAATCTTAAACTATAGAGTTGAACAAGATCTATAACCTAGTTCAAATAATTTTACACTACAGTAGAACTAGCTCTACAAGCTAGTGCAAATAATTTTACTCTAGAGTTGAACTAGCTATACAAGCTAGTTCAAATAATTTTACACTAGAGTAGAACTATCTCTATAACCTAGTACAAGTAATTTTACACTAGAGTTGAACCAGCTCTTCAAGCTAGTTCAAATAATTTTACACTAGAATTGAACTAGCTCTACAAGCTAGTTCAAATAATTTTGCACTATAGTAGAACTAGCTTTATAACATAGTACAAATAATTTTACACTAGAGTTGAACTAGCTCTACAAGCTAGTTCAAATAATTTTACACTAGTGTAGAACTATATCTACAAGCTAGTTCAGATAATTTTACACTAGAGTTGAACTAGCTATATAACCTAGTACAAATAATTTCACAGTAGAGTTGAACTAACTCGACAAGTTAGTTCAAATAATTTTACACTAGAATTGAACTAGCTCTATAACCTAGTACAAATAATTTTACAGTAGAGTTGAACTAGCTCTACAAGATAGTTCAAATAATTTTACACTATAGTAGAACTAGCTCTATAACCTAGTACATGTAATTTTACACTAGAGTTGAACCAGCTCTTCAAGCTAGTTCAAATAATTTTACACTATAGAGTTGAACAAGATCTATAACCTAGTTCAAATGATTTTACACTAGAGTTGAACTAGCTCTACAAGCTAGTTCAAATAATTTCACACTAGAGTTGAACTAGCTCTACAAGCTAGTTCAAATAATTTTGCACTAGAGTAGAATTAGCTCTGTAACCTAGTACAAAAATTTTTACACTAGAGTTGAACTAGCTCTACAAGCTAGTTCAACTAATTTTACACTAGAGCTGAACTAGCTCTATAGGCTAGTTCAAATAATTTTACACTAGAGTTGAACTATCTATACAAGCTAGTTCAAATAATTTTACACTAGAGTAGAACTAGCTCTATAACCTAGTAGAAATAATTTTACACTAGAGTTGTACTAGCTCTTCAAGCTAGTTCAAATAATTTTACACTATAGAGTTGAACTAAATCTATAACCTAGTTCAAATAAGTTTACACTAGATTTGACACGGCTCTACAAGCTAGTTCTAATAATTTTACACTAGAGTTGAACTAGCTATACAAGCTTGTAGACTTGAACAAGCTCAACAAGCTAGTTCAGATAATTTTACACAATAGTAGAACTAGCTCTATAACCTAGTACAAATAATTTTACACTAGAGTTGGACTAGCTCTACAAGCTAGTTCAAATAATTCACAGTAGATTTGAACTAGCTATACAAGCGATTTCAAATAATTTTACACTAGAGTAGAACTAGCTCTATAACCTAGTAAAAATAATTTTACACTAGAGTTTAACTAGCTCTACAACCTAGTTCAGATAATTTTCACTAGAGTTGAACAGTCTCTATAAGCTAGTTCAAATAATTTTGCAATGGAGTAGAACTAGCTCTATAACCTAGTAAAACCATTTTTACACTAGAGTTGAACTAGTTCTACAAGCTAGTTCCAATAATTTTACACTAGAGTTTAACTAGCTCTACAACCTAGTTCAAATAATTTTACACTAGAGTTGAACTAGCTCTACAAGCTCGTTCAAATAATTTTACACTAGAATTGAACTAGCTATACAAGCTAGTTCAAATAATTTTACACTAGAGTTGAACTAGCAATATAACCTAGTACAAATAATTTTACACTAGAGTTGAACCAGCTCTTCAAGCTAGTTCAAATAATTTTACACTATAGAGTTGAACAAGATCTATAACCTAGTTCAAATAATTTTACACTAGAGTTGAACTAGCTGTACAAGCTAGTTCAAATAATTTTACACTAGAGTTGAACTAGCTATACAAGCTAGTTTAGATAATTTTACACTAGAGTTGAACTAGCTATGTAACCTAGTACAAATAATTTCATAGTAGAGTTGAACTAACTCTACAAGCTAGTTCAAATAATTTTACGCTAGAATTGAACTAGCTCTACAAGCTAGTTCAAATAATTTTGCACTAGAGTATAACTATGTGACGCCCGGATAATCAAGCTACAGTAAACCTCTGCTAGTGATGCCACATCACCTCGATTACTATTGCTAATCTCGCGTTAGTTCGAAACCGATTCAAAGTCAAATCCGAAATAAGGGCAGACGTCAAAAAAATTCAAATATTTTAAAACAAAATGTTCAGGTTGTGCCAGTTAATGCATAGATGATTATGATGTAGAATCCACAATTTTTTTATATAATGAATAAATGCACTAAAAAGATTTAAACGGTAGCAAAAACATTATTTCAATGCCTTGGTATTTTATAAAACACTAAACTATTTTATTTTGGGTTAAAACCTTTTGTGGCTGAGGGTTATGTCGAAACATTATTTTAGGAGCTATAGTCATATTTTGCTAAGTAAAAATAATGTGTAATTAAAATTAAAATAGAAAAGAAAAATACTAAAAGAGGACAAAAGTAAACAAAGAGAACCCCCCCCTCCCCTGGGGCCATTTGGCCCATCTAGCCGACAGCCAGCCGGCCCAACCCGTGCCTGGCCTGTTTGGCCCCCCCACCTCGCTACTAACCCTAACCCGTCTCGACCCGATCCCCATCTCTCCCTCATTCCCATCTCGCGCTGCCAGCGACGAGCGAGAGCGCTCCCGCTCGACCCGCAGCTCCTCCCGCCGGCCACGCCCTGCTCCTCCCCTGAGCTCGCCTCTCCGTCCCCTGCTCCCACCTCCGTCGCCACTCCCGCGCCAGAACCCTCCCCCACCGACGCCTCGCCAAGCCCGACGCCTCCCGTCGTCATCGCCGGCGCCAGGCGCCGCCTCGCGTGCGCTGCCCCGCCGCTGAGCTCCGTCGCCGGATCCGCACCAGCTTGCCGCCTGTCCCCATCCTCCTCCTCGCCGGATGCCATCGAGCCACGCCGCCCCTTCCCTGCATCGAACGTGAGCACCGCCCCGTGCTCCCTCTCCCCCCGTGCTGAACTCGTCTCGCTCACCAACCGCACCGTCCCCGCGCCCAGGCGCTCGCCCTCGCGTGCCCCGTCGCGGCCAGCCCCCGGTGAGCTCGCACTCACCCGCGCTCCGGGTTCTCCGGCCATGCCTTCTTCTGCTACTGCTGCCCACCACTATGTTCGGCGCCTCCCCTGGCCGCGCTCCACCGCACGCCACGACACCCCGACGCCTCCCGTGCGCTTATGCCATGGCCACGCCTTGGCCGCCCCCCTGCCGCCGCTCTCCCTCCGCTGTGCAGCCCTGCTGCTCCGCTGCGGGCGCCGTTCACCGCGCGTGCCCGCCCCCTTGCCGTGCTGCTCCGGCAACCCCGCCATGGCCGGTGCCTCCCTGGTAACCTGGGCGTGCGCCCAAACGGGCTAGCGCCCGTAGCGCCGAGCGCCCCCGCCTGTTCGGGTGACGCCCGTAACCCGCACACCCGCAAAGGCCCCTGGGGCCTATGACAAGTGGGCCCCTGCCCAGAACGTTTTAGTTAAATAAATAAATAAATAAATAAATAATAATTAATTCAATTAATTAATTAGTTAAAGAATTAATTAACTTAATTAATCCTGATTAGATTAGCCAAATTAATTAATTAACCTGACTAATCTGTTATTTAATCTAATTAAATTGATTAATTAGTTATTAGAGTATGACAGCGGGACCCACACGTCAGGTTGACCAGTCAACCACTGTTGACTGCTGACGTCAGCATGACATCATGCTGATGTCATAAATCCATTTTCGAATTAAATTAAAAAATTAATTGAATTCCAGAAATTAATAAAATCGTTAGAAAATCATATCTTTTAATCCGTAACTCGGATTAAATTATTCTCAACATGAAAGTTGCTCAGAACAACGAGACGAATCCGGATACGCAGCCCATTCGTCCGCCACACATCCCTAACCTATCGAACTTGTAACTTTCCCACTCTAGTCCAACTGTCCGAAAACGCGAAACACCGGGGATACTTTCCCGGATGTTTCCCCCCTTCATCGGTATCACCTCCTACCACGTTAGGGCACACCTAGCATCGATACTTGTCATGTCATGCATCGTTATGCACTTGCTTGCTATGTATTTACTGTTTCTTCCCCCCTCTTCTCTTCGGTAGACTACGAGACCGACGCCGCTGCTGCTGCCCCGTACGACTACGAAGTTGACGACCCCTCTCTCTTGCTAGAGCAACCAGGCAAGCCCCCCCCTTGATCACCAGATATCGCCTATTCTACTCTATACTGCTTGCATTAGAGTAGTGTAGCATGTTACTGCTTTCCGTTAATCCTATTCTGATGCATAGCCTGTCATTGTTGCTACAGTCATTGATACCTTACCTGCAATCCTAAATGCTTAGTATAGGATGCTAGTTTATCATCATTGGCCCTACATTCTTGTCAGTCTGCCTTGCTATACTATTGGGTCGTGATCACTCGGGGGGTGATCACGGGTATATGCTATACATACATACATACTATACAGATGGTGACTAAAGTTGGGTCAGCTCGATGAGTACCCGCAAGTGATTCTGATGAGGGGGCTGAAAGGACAGGTGGCTCCATCCCGGTAGAGGTGGGCCTGGGTTCCCGACGGCCCCCGACTGTTACTTTGTGGCGGAGCGGCAGGGCAGGTTGAGACCACCTAGGAGACAGGTGGGCCTGGCCCTGGTCGGCGTTCGCGGATATTTAACACGCTTAACGAGATCTTGGTATTTGATCTGAGTCTGGCTACTGGCCTATACGCACTAACCATCTACGCGGGAGTAGTTATGGGTATCCCGGCGTCGTGGTATCAGCCGAAGCCTTCGTGACGTCAGCGACTGAGCGGCGCGCGCCGGGTTGGACTGCGTTAACGCAACTTCCTTTGTAATGGAGGTTGCTAGGTCTGCTCACCGCCCGCGTACGCAACGTGCAGGTGTGCTAAGGGCGATGGGCCCAGACCCCTGTGCGCTTAGGTTTAGACCGGCGTGCTGACCTCTCTGTTGTGCCTAGGTGGGGCTGCGACGTGTTGATCTTCCGAGGCCGGGCATGACCTAGGAAAGTGTGTCCGGCCAAATGGGATCGAGCGTGTTGGGTTATGTGGTGCACCCCTGCAGGGAAGTTAATCTATTCGAATAGCCGTGATCTTCGGTAACAGGACGACTTGGAGTTGTACCTTGACCTTATGACAACTAGAACCGGATACTTAATAAAACACACCCTTCCAAGTTCCACAGACAACCCGGTGATCGCTTTTCCACGGGGCGACGAGAGGAGGATCGCCGGGTAGGTTTATGCTATGCGATGCCACTGGAGATGCTACTTGGAGATGCTACTTGGAGATGCTACTTGGAGGACTTCAATCTACTCTCTTCTACATGCTGCAAGACGGAGGCTGCCAGAAGCGTAGTCTTCGACAGGATTAGCTATCCCCCTTTTATTCTGGCATTCTGCAGTTCAGTCCACCGATATTGACCCTTTACACGTATACCCATGCATATGTAGTGTAGCTCCTTGCTTGCGAGTACTTTGGATGAGTACTCACGGTTGCTTTTCTCCCTCTTTTCCCCCTTTCCCTTCTACCTGGTTGTCGCAACCAGATGCTGGAGCCCTGGAGCCAGACGACTACTAGCCCGGAGGTGCCTACTACTGCGTGCAGCCCGCTGACGACGACCAGGAGTAGTTAGGAGGATCCCAGGCAGGAGGCCTGCGCCTCTTTCGATCTGTATCCCAGTTTGTGCTAGCCTTCTTAAGTCAAACTTGTTTAACTTATGTCTGTACTCAGATATTGTTGCTTCTGCTGACTCGTCTATGATCGAGCACTTGTATTCGAGCCCTCGAGGCCCCTGGCTTGTATTATGATGCTTGTATGACTTATTTATGTTTTAGAGTTGTGTTGTGATATCTTCCCGTGAGTCCCTGATCTTGATCGTACACATTTGCGTGCATGATTAGTGTACGATTAAATCGGGGGCGTCACAAACTAGCTCTATAACCTAGAACAAATAATTTTACACTAGAGTTGAACTAGCTCTACAAGCTAGTTCAAATAATTTTACCCTAGTGTAGAACTATATCTACAAGCTAGTTCAGATAATTTTACACTAGAGTAGAACTAGCTCTGTAACCTAGTACAAAAAATTTTACACTAGAGTTGAACTAGCTCTACAGGCTAGTTCAAATAATTTTACACTAGAGTTGAACTAGCTATACAAGCTAGTTCAGATAATTTTACACTAGAGTTGAACTAGCTATATAACCTAGTACAAATAATTTCACAGTAGAGTTGACCTAACTCTACAAGCTAGTTCAAATAATTTTACGCTAGAATTGAACTAGCTCTACAAGCTAGTTCAATTAATTTTGCACTATAGTAGAACTAGCTCTATAACCTAGTACAAATAATTTTACACTCGAGTTGAACTAGCTATATAACCTAGTACAAATAATTTCACAGTAGAGTTGAACTAACTCTACAAGCTAGTTAAAATAATTTTACTCTAGAGTTAAACTAGCTATACAAGCTAGTTCAAATAATTTTACACTATAGTAGAACTAGCTCTATAAACTAGTACATGTAATTTTACACTAGAATTGAACCAGCTCTTCAAGCTAGTTCAAATAATTTTACACTATAGAGTTGAACAAGATCTATAACCTAGTTCAAATAATTTTACACTAGAGTTGAACTAGCTCTACAAGCTAGTTCAAATAATTTTACACTAGAGTTGAACTAGCTATACAAGGTAGTTCAGATAATTTTACACTAGAGTTGAACTAGCTATATAACCTAGTACAAATAATTTCACAGTAGAGTTGACCTAACTCTACAAACTAGGTCAAATAATTTTACACTAGAATTGAACTAGCTCTACAAGCTAGTTCAAATAATTTTCCACTATAGTAGAACTATCTCTATAACCAAGTACAAATAATTTTACACTAGAGTTGAACTAGCTCTACAAGCTAGTTCAAATAATTTTACACTAGTGTAGAACTATATCTACAATCTAGTTCTGATATTTTTACACTAGAGTTGAACTAGCTATATAACCTAGTACAAATAATTTCACAGTAGAGTTGAACTAACTCTACAAGCTAGTTCAAATAATTTTACACTAGAATTGAACTAGCTCTATAAACTAGTACAAATAATTTTACAGTAGAGTTGAATTAGCTCTACAAGCTAGTTCAAATAATTTTACTCTACAGTTGAACTAGCTATACAAGCTAGTTCAAATAATTTTACACTATAGTAGAACTATCTCTATAACCTAATGTAATTTTACACTAGAGTTGAACCAGCTCTTCAAGCTAGTTCAAATAATTTTACATTATAGAGTTGAATAAGATCTATAACCTAGATCAAATAATTTTACACTAGAGTTGAACTAGCTCTACAAGTTAGTTCAAATAATTTTACACTAGAGTTGAACTAGCTATACAAGCTAGTTCAGATAATTTTACACTAGAGTTGAACTAGCTATATAACCTAGTACAAATAATTTCACAGTAGAGTTGACCTAACTCTACAAGCTAGTTCAAATAATTTTACACTAGAATTGAACTAGCTCTACAAGCTAGTTCAAATAATTTTGCACTATAGTAGAACTAGCTCTATAACCTAGTACAAATAATTTTACACTAGAGTTGAACTAGCTCTACAAGCTAGTTTAAATAATTTTACACTAGTGTAGAACTATATCTACAAGCTAGTTCAGATAATTTTACACAAGAGTAGAACTAGCTCTATAACCTAGTACAAAAATTTTTACACTAGAGTTGAACTAGCTCTATAGGCTAGATCAATTAATTTTACACTAGAGTTGAACTAGCTATACAAGCTAGTTCGAATAATTTTACAATAGAGTAGAACTAGCAATATAACCTAGTAGAAATAATTTTACACTAGAGTTGTACTTGCTCTTTAAGCTAGTTCAAATAATTTTACACTATAGAGTTGAACTAAATCTATAACCTAGTTCAAATAAGTTTACACTAGATTTGACATGGCTCTACAAGCTAGTTCTAATAATTTTACACTAGAGTTGAACTAGCTATACAAGCTTGTAGACTTGAACAAGCTCAACAAGCTAGTTCAGATAATTTTACACAACAGTAGAACTAGCTCTATAACCTAGTACAAATAATTTTACACTACAGTTGGACTAGCTCTACAAGCTAGTTCAAATAATTCACAGTAGATTTGAACTAGCTATACAAGCGAGTTCAAATAATTTTACACTAGAGTAGAACTAGCTCTATAACCTAGTAAAAATAATTTTACACTAGAGTTGAACTAGCTCTACAAGCTAGTTCCAATAAATTTACACTAGAGTTTAACTAGCTCTACAACCTAGTTCAGATAATTTTCACTAGAGTTGAACTAGCTCTACAAGCTAGTTCAAATAATTTTGCACTAGAGTAGAACTAGCTCTATAACCTAGTACAAATAATTTTACACTAGAGTTGAACCAGCTCTTCAAGCTAGTTCAAATAATTTTACACTATAGATTTGAACTTGATCTATAACCTAGTTCAAATAATTTTACACTAGAGTTGAACTAGCTCTACAATTTAGTGCAAATAATTTTGCACTAGAGTAGAACTAGCTCTATAACCTAGTAAAATAATTTTACACTAGAGTTGAACTAGCTCTACAAGCTAGTTCAAATAATTTTACACTAGTGTAGAACTATATCTACAAGCTAGTTCAGATAATTTTACACTAGAATTGAACTAGCTCTACAAGCTAGTTCAATTAATTTTGTACTATAGTAGAACTAGCTCTATAACCTAGTACAAATTATTTTACACTAGAGTTGAACCAGCTATATAATCTAGTACAAATAATTTCACAGTGGAGTTGAACTAACTCTACAAGCTAGTTCAAATAATTTTACACTACAATTGAACTAACTCTACAAGCTAGTTCAAATAATTTTACACTAGAATTGAACTAGTTCTATAACCTAGTACAAATAATTTTACAGTAGAGTTGAACTAGCTCTACAAGCTAGTTCAAATAATTTTACTCTAGAGTTGAACTAGCTATACAAGCTAGTTCAAATAATTTTACACTATAGTAGAACTAGCTCTATAACCTAGTACATGTAATTTTACACTAGAGTTGAACCAGCTCTTCAAGCTAGTTCAAATAATTTTACACTATAGAGTTGAACAAGATCTATAACCTAGTTCAAATAATCTTGCACTAGAGTTGAACTAGCTCTACAAGCTAGTTCAAATAATTTTACACTAGAGTTGAACTAGCTATACAAGCTAGTTCAGATAATTTTACACTAGAGTTGAACTAGCTATATAACCTAGTACAAATAATTTCACAATAGAGTTGACCTAACTCTACAAGCTAGTTCAAATAATTTTATACTAGAATTGAACTAGCTCTACAAGCTAGTTCAAATAATTTTGCACAATAGTAGAACTAGCTCTATAACCTAGTACAAATAATTTTACACTAGAGTTGAACTAGCACTACAAGCTAGTTCAAATAATTTTACACTAGTGTAGAACTATATCTACAAACTAGTTCAGATAATTTTACACTAGAGTTGAACTAGCTATATAACCTAGTACAAATAATTTCACAGTAGAGTTGAACTAACTCTACAAGCTAGTTCAAATAATTTTACACTAGAATTGAACTAGCTCTATAAACTAGTACAAATAATTTTACAGTAGAGTTGAATTAGCTCTACAAGCTAGTTCAAATAATTTTACTCTACAGTTGAACTAGCTATACAAGCTAGTTCAAATAATTTTACACTATAGTAGAACTAGCTCTATAACCTAGTACATGTAATTTTACACTAGAGTTGAACCAGCTCTTCAAGCTAGTTCAAATAATTTTACACTATAGAGTTGAATAAGATCTATAACCTAGATCAAATAATTTTACACTAGAGTTGAACTAGCTCTACAAGCTAGTTCAAATAATTTTACACTAGAGTTGAACTAGCTATACAAGCTAGTTCAGATAATTTTACACTAGAGTTGAACTAGCTATATAACCTAGTACAAATAATTTCACAGTAGAGTTGACCTAACTCTACAAGCTAGTTCAAATAATTTTACACTAGAATTGAACTAGCTCTACAAGCTAGTTCAAATAATTTTGCACTATAGTAGAACTAGCTCTATAACCTAGTACAAATAATTTTACACTAGAGTTGAACTAGCTCTACAAGCTAGTTTAAATAATTTTACACTAGTGTAGAACTATATCTACAAGCTAGTTCGGATAATTTTACACAAGAGTAGAACTAGCTCTATAACCTAGTACAAAAAATTTTACACTAGAGTTGAACTAGCTCTATAGGCTAGATCAATTAATTTTACACTAGAGTTGAACTAGCTATACAAGCTAGTTCGAGTAATTTTACACTAGAGTAGAACTAGCAATATAACCTAGTAGAAATAATTTTACACTAGAGTTGTACTTGCTCTTTAAGCTAGTTCAAATAATTTTACACTATAGAGTTGAACTAAATCTATAACCTAGTTCAAATAAGTTTACACTAGATTTGACATGGCTCTACAAGCTAGTTCTAATAATTTTACACAAGAGTTGAACTAGCTATACAAGCTTGTAGACTTGAACAAGCTCAACAGGCTAGTTCAGATAATTTTACACAACAGTAGAACTAGCTCTATAACCTAGTACAAATAATTTTACACTAGAGTTGGACTAGCTCTACAAGCTAGTTCAAATAATTCACAGTAGATTTGAACTAGCTATACAAGCGAGTTCAAATAATTTTACACTAGAGTAGAACTAGCTCTATAACCTAGTAAAAATAATTTTACACTAGAGTTGAACTAGCTCTACAAGCTAGTTCCAATAAATTTACACTAGAGTTTACCTAGCTCTACAACCTAGTTCAGATAATTTTCACTAGAGTTGAACAAGCTCTACAAGCTAGTTCAAATAATTTTGCACTAGAGTAGAACTAGCTCTATAACCTAGTACAAATAATTTTACACTAGAGTTGAACCAGCTCTTCAAGCTAGTTCAAATAATTTTACACTATAGATTTGAACTTGATCTATAACCTAGTTCAAATAATTTTACACTAGAGTTGAACTAGCTCTACAATTTAGTGCAAATAATTTTGCACTAGAGTAGAACTAGCTCTATAACCTAGTACAAATAATTTTACACTAGAGTTGAACTAGCTCTACAAGCTAGTTCAAATAATTTTACACTAGTGTAGAACTATATCTACAAGCTAGTTCAGATAATTTTACACTAGAATTGAACTAGCTCTACAAGCTAGTTCAATTAATTTTGTACTATAGTAGAACTAGCTCTATAACCTAGTACAAATTATTTTACACTAGAGTTGAACTAGCTATATAACCTAGTACAAATAATTTCACAGTAGAGTAGAACTAACTCTACAAGCTAGTTTAAATAATTTTACACTAGAATTGAACTAACTCTACAAGCTAGTTCAAATAATTTTACACTAGAATTGAACTAGTTCTATAACCTAGTACAAATAATTTTACAGTAGAGTTGAACTAGCTCTACAAGCTAGTTCAAATAATTTTACACTAGAGTTGAACTAGCTATACAAGCTAGTTCAGATAATTTTACACTAGAGTTGAACTAGCTATATAACCTATTACAAATAATTTCACAGTAGAGTTGACCTAACTCTACAAGCTAGTTCAAATAATTTTATACTAGAATTGAACTAGCTCTACAAGCTAGTTCAAATAATTTTGCACAATAGTAGAACTAGCTCTATAACCTAGTACAAATAATTTTACACTAGAGTTGAACTAGCTCTACAAGCTAGTTCAAATAATTTTACACTAGTGTAGAACTATATCTACAAGCTAGTTCAGATAATTTTACACTAGAGTTGAACTAGCTATATAACCTAGTACAAATAATTTCACAGTAGAGTTGAACTAACTCTACAAGGTAGTTCAAATAATTTTACACTAGAATTGAACTAGCTCTATAACCTAGTTCAAATAATTTTACAGTAGAGTTGAATTAGCTCTACAAGCTAGTTCAAATAATTTTACTCTAGAGTTGAACTAGCTATACAAGCTAGTTCAAATAATTTTACACTATTGTAGAACTAGCTCTATAACCTAGTACATGTAATTTTACACTAGAGTTGAACCAGCTCTTCAAGCTAGTTCAAATAATTTTACACTATAGAGTTGAACAAGATCTATAACCTAGTTCAAATAATTTTCCACTAGAGTTGAAGTAGCTCTACAAGCTAGTTCAAATAATTTTACACTAGAGTTGAACTAGCTACACAAGCTAGTTCAGATAATTTTACACTAGAGTTGAACTAGCTATATAACCTAGTACAAATAATTTCACTGTAGAGTTGACCTAATGTCGGGGAAACTGATCCTCGAACACCTATGGGGCCGGCGGACCGGGCCCCTTTCGGTTCGGCGGGGGGCGGAGATCGCACGAAGAGCAGATCGAGGCGAGGCACACGAGCAGTTTACCCAGCTTCAGAGCTCTCCGGAGAGATAACACTCCTACTGCTGCTTGTTTGGTTGTATTATCTAGTGTTCTTGCTCTCCAAAGTGAGAGTGTGATGTTCTCTGGGCTACCAATGGATCCCAGCAAACTGCCTGAGGCTCCGAACCTATGAGCCGAACCACCTCTACGTTGCGCATGGGCCTCCTTTTATACGCTAAAGGGGTCACCGACAGGTGGCAACGCAGAGGAGGGTAAAAACGTAAAAAGCGAGGTAGTTGATACAGTTGCTTGTACAGTGCACCCTACCTAACCCTGATGGCAGGGGACAAGGGCATTAAATGCCCGTCTGAGTCGCCCGAATAGTGCAGAAAAGGACCGTTAGGGGCGCCACAGTTCGCCACGATGGCGATCTTGTCAGCTTCACATGCCACTGCGCACCGCTGGCTGCACAGCCTCCCGCCACGCACGTCCGGAGAGGCCCCCAGAGCGACATGTTGGTGGATGCGCTGGAGCGTGGACGCAGAGTGGCTGCCTGCCGCGGCAAGCGCCTTGCCGCTGTTGTTATCTTGTCGGGTCCGGAAGCTTGTCGCTCACCGGGCTTCAAGGTACCTTGGTTTGTCTTCCCGGCAAGCTCCTCTTGCCGGGGCCTTGTTGCCTTGCCGGAGCGTGTGGCGCGTCGCGGCAAGTTCATTGGAGCGCCTTGGTTGGCCTTCCCGGCAAGCTCCTCTTGCCGGGGTCTTGTCTCCTTAGCCTAAGTACTTTGTTCTTGGATGGGGCAGATTTCCTCCGCCGCTGCATTGCCCCCCTGCAGGAGAGGAGGAGGCCTGCCTGGGAATTCAAGAATTCGGCGGACATCATGAGGCTGCGGCCGGGCCTGAACTACAACTTCACTGTCTTGGAGTTGGACGCAATGCTCTTGGAATTATTCAAACGCGACCCCCAGCACCCATTCACATTGCCGAGGGGCGTAGTTCCTTTGTGCAATAACTCTTCGCTTGACCGGATCCGCGCCATGATGTCGTTGTGCGATTCACACGGCATCGTCCCAACTTGGCAAGAGCCTGCGGATGACGTTGTGCGAGCGTTCTTCGACACCTTGGAGGAAGTGCCAGTCCGCGCCGACGAGCAGAAGAGCCTCACCCGTGACACCACCGACGAGGAGCTGCAACTCATCGCTACTAGGGCGGAAGAGGCTGCGGCCGCAGCTGCTGCGGGTGTGTTTGGGTTCACTGTGGAGGAGGCGGAGGCTGCAGAGGCGGCAAACCTTGCCGAACGCGCGGAGTTCATGGGCGAGGAGGAGCCTGCTAGTTCCGAAGCAGAGTCGAGCGAGGCCGGCGAGGAGGAGGCTGAACCTTCAGAGAGCTTGCCGCAGGCGGAGCCCCCGGCCCCGCCAAGGAGGCACCTTCGCAGGGCCGGGGATGCAGCAGGGCGGCAGCCGGCTCCACAGCCACCGAGCTGCGCGACGCGCTCTACCACGACAAGCAATGTTGCCGCGGGAGCGCCTCACGCAACAGCGGCAACTGGAGCGGGTCCTTCCCAGGCCACCGCCACTGCCCCCGCCAAGCGGGCAAGGGATCCTACTCCTCCACCTCGCCACATCGGAGGAGGGCCGGACTTCGATCTTTCCACGCTCAGCTCCGATGAGGAGGAAGAAGAGTGAGTTTCTTTGGCGTCCTTATAATCCTTCAATCTTGCTATTTATATCTTGTATCTGACTTGCTCCAATCTGGACTCTTTTCTTTTCAGAACACTGGCCCAGAGAGCGGCGAAGAGGGACAAGGCCGCGGTGATCGTCATCGAGGATGACCCCATCGCGTCGGCAGGAGGTGGGCCCGAGACCACCTTGACGGACCCGGCAATCACCCCTCGGAGCAGCCCCCAGCGCAGCCACCAGCGTAAGTTCATAGTTTAGCCTTCTGCTGTCGGGCGCGCTTGAGTGCTTTTTCCTTTGTTGATATCTTGCTTGAGCGCCCGGAGGCCGGTCCCGAAGTGCCACCTGCTTCGACTGCACCGCCAAGGGAGGAGTCCCCGGCAAGGGAGCGCTCTTCGGCAAGGGGGGACTCTCCGGAAAGGGACGGCACTGCTGATCCTGCGGCGACCGAGGCCGCAACTGAAGATCTTGGCGCAGGTAATCCACTTGCCCAAAAACTTTCCCTTGGGTTCTGCTTCTTCTGTTTTTCTTTCCTTGAATTTTTGATTGATTTTTCTCCCTTCTTCGTTCTTCAGACCCATCTTCGGCTGAGCCAATGGAGACAGAGGGCGCCGGCGAGGGAGGTGCCGGTGCTGATGAGACCGCCGGCAAGGAGGCCGCCGGGGCTGCTGCTACGGAAGCCGGCGAGGGATCGGGCGATCGCACTGATGACCCTGAGGCCGCAGGAGCGCCGGGCGCTGCACCGACCGCCGAACCCTCTGCCGCTTCCGCGGAGCCGGGCTCCGAGGAGCCCCAGCCTGGCGCCTACTTGCAGGCCGGTGACAACATCTTCATCAAGCTACCCTGGGCGTCGAGCTCCAGGGCGCCAGTCGAGGGGGAGACTTTTGATGGGGAGGTGCTCGCCTCTGCTGGGCTGTCATTGGTTGACGCGCCCGGCAGCAGCAGCGGCGAGCCTGAGGAGGAGCAGCTGCTGCGGAAGCTGCTGTCACTCTACCGCACCCGGCAAGCCAAGCTGGCTTCCCGGGAAGCGCTTGTCGCGAAGGCAGGAGTTGACATGGAGAAGCGCGCGGAGGAGCTCCGGGGACAAAATCAAGAAGCTCTTCGATCCCTGGCGCAGGAGCGGGAGCGAGTAGACGAGGAGCGCACGGCCTTTCTTCTCGAGAAGGCCGAGGCTGAGGAGGAACAAAGGCTTGCTGCTGAGAAGCAGTCCGCGCGGGAAGGCGAGCTAGTGCAGCGGAAGGCCCACCTCGACAGCTACGAGGAAGAGCTCGCCGAGCGCGAGCGAGCACTTGGCGGGGCGCTCAAGGAGGCAAAGGATGTCGCGGCAACTGCAGAGGCCGCCAATAAGGAGCTAGAGGAGAAGGTGGCGTGGCTGTAGGCCGATATTGGGAAGAGCGGCGAGGAGATTGCCGCGCTCAAGCGTGAGCGCGAGAAGGATGCTGCCGCCCATGGTGAGCTGCAAGGCCTTCTCGTTGAGAGGGGCAAGGAGCTCAGCGCCGCCAAGGATTCCAAAGCAGACCTGGAGCTGAAGCTGGCCACGCTGACGCAGACGCTGGAGGCCGCCAAGGAGCGGGAGAAGACCTTGGCGGAGAAGGTCAAGGCTGACGCTGCACTGCTGGAGAGCATTGCAGTTACCCAGAACTCGTTCAGAGACATGGTGGAGCACTGGACCGAGGGCCTGGTGAACACTGCCGCCGCCATCAACGAGGAGCTGGCGCAGCTAGGGATGGATGACTTTGGGTATCCTTCCGACGAGAGCCTTCAACCCAGCGCCAAGCTCAGCCTATTCTTCAAGGGCGTGGCGACGGCACTCCAGCGGCTCCGGGAGAGGATCCCGAAGCAGCTGGCCGACGAGTCACGCAAAATCTGCGCCGGGGTTCTCCAGAAGGTGCTGATGAAGGTAGCCTTCCGCAATCCAGGCCTCAGCTTCACCAACGTCCTCCGATCTTTGCCGCCTGACGCCGAACTGGATGCACTCAAGGCCCTTGTCGCACCCATTGTGGACAAGGTGAGCGAGATCAAGCGAGTCGAGGGAGGACGCGTAGATTAGGCCACCCATTTCTTCTCTTCCCTTGTCGCTGTTAGTCATGTTATGAGAACAGTTTGTTAGAGCTGCGACAAGTTATCTTTGTAATATAACTTTATTCCTGTCTATCAATTGCAATGTTATTTCCTTTACTAGATTCCTTCCTTTGTATGTTTTCACCCTACGCTTCTAGGGAACTTGTCGGCGCAGGCGCCCGAGCCGCGAGCGCTGAGTGCGGAACTTCAGCAGCACGCTTAAGCTATTGAGCGGACTCGAAACAAAGTAAGGGCGCAACTAGCCACGAGTTGGTTCCTCCGCGCACAGGTTTTCCATACAAAGCAGGGTCGTTCGAGGAAGATAACTCAAAAATATAAAAAATTGATTGCTCAAACTTTGGCAACATAGCTTTTTTGTTATTTGCTTCCCGGTAAGGCAAGTCTTTGTTTGAACAACGCCTGGCCCACACCACAATCTTCTCCTTCCCCCCGGCAAACTTGTGTGCGAGAGAACCTTCTTTTCCTTTAAAAGAAAAAGAAAGAAGAGAAAATAATAATATGGAGCACTTCGGCTCGTTACTGCTTACCGGATGTAAGTGCTGCACAAAGTGTCAGATAATCACATGCAAGAAAGGAACTAACGCATGAAATGGACAAGCTGTGTGGAGCACATGGGGTTTTACTTATGCACAGGGTCTGCGCCCGGCTTTGTACAAAGGATTACATGCAACAGCGGCAAGACTTGTACAAAAGGTGGTTGCCGGAACGGGTTCCGGCAACCGCGCCTTATGGGAAAAACTTACGAAGATGTTCTATGTTCCAGGAGTTGCTCACTAGAATGCCATCTTCGGTCTCAAGGCGGACAGCGCCAGGCCTTGTGACTTGTCTCACCCGATAAGGGCCTTCCCACTTCGGCGTCAACTTGTTGGAATTCTTGGCGGATTGAACGCGCCGAAGAACAAGGTCGCCTTCCTCGAAGCTTCTGGCTTTAACTTTGCGGCTATGATAGCGGCGCAAAGCTTGCTGGTATCGAGCAGCTCGTACAGCAGCCTGAAGACGATCTTCCTCAAGGAGCAGTGCGTCGTCTTGCCGCATCTGTTCTTGCTCAAGCTCATCATAAGCGAGCACTCGAGGTGACCCGTATACGAGTTTCGTGGGGAGAACTGCCTCTGCTCCATAGACTAGAGCGAAAGGTGTCTGGCCAGTGGCTCGATTTGGCGTCATTCTGATCGACCAAAGAACCACCGGAAGCTCCTCGATCCAGTTCCTTCCGCACCTGTGCAGCCTGTCGAAAGTTCTGGTCTTGAGCCCGCGCAGCACTTCAGCATTTGCCCTCTCTGCTTGACCGTTGCTTCTCGGATGAGCAACAGAAGCGAAGCAGACCTTGGTGCCAAGGTCTTGGACGTACTGCATGAAGGTGCGGCTCGTGAATTGCGTGCCATCGGTGATGATCCTGTTGGGAGTCTCGAAACGGCAAACAATCGACCTGAAGAACTTGACTGCTGACTGTGCTGTCACCTTCCTCACTGGCTGCACTTCCGACCACTTTGTGAACTTGTCGATTGCGACGTACAAGTACTCAAAGCCCCCGACAGCTCGGGGGAAGGGGCCGAGGATATCGAGCCCCCAGACTGAAAATGGCCAGGATAAAGGGATCGTCTGGAGAGCTTGAGCTGGCTGGTGTACCTGTTTGGAGTGGAACTGGCATGCTTCACACTTGGTTACTTGTGCAGTTGCATCCTGGAGGGCTGTTGGCCAAAAGAAACCTTGCCAGAAAGCTTTGCCAGCAAGTGCTCTTGCGCCTATGTGGTGGCCACATATGCCTCCATGTATCTCTGCCAACAGCTTTTGTCCATCTTCCCGGCGAATACACTATAATTTCACATCGTTGAGTCTTCTTCTGTACAGTATGCTGTCGACAAACTGGTACATACTTGACTGCCGGGCTACTCTTTCCGCTTCTTCTTGTTCTTCGGGAAGTTGTCCTGTCTGAAGGAAGTGGACAATCTGCTGTGCCCATGCTGGAGCTTGTGGCTCGACAACAAGGGCTAAAGGCACATCTGCTGCTGCGGGAACGTCCGCTTCTACGGCAAGGGCTTGCGACCCTGCCGGAGCTTGATGTTCCCCGGCAAGCTTGCCGGAGCAAAACTTGTCGGGAGCGTCTGCTTCAATGGAACAAACCATAAGGCTCGCCGGAGCAGACTGCCCCTCAGCATCCTTGGTGTTGATCTTGGGGACTTTCTTGGCGGCGGCTTCGGGAAGCTCCGCCAGAAAGTAGTCACCAGAAACCAACTTCCTCTTCTTGCTTTGTCCAGTTGATGGTGTTACGGATGGTTGAGTCAACTTAAGCACAAAGATCCCTGGTTCCACAGGTAACTTTAGTACAACGCACTTTGACAGGCCGTCAGCAATATCATTCTGAGCTCTTGGGATATGCTCCATTTGTAGGCCGTCAAAGTGCTCTTCTAGCTTCCTCACTTCATCGACATACGCTTCCATCAACGGACTCTGGTAGTTCTTGTTCACTTGTCGGATGACAAGCTGTGAGTCACCCCTGACAATGAGCTTCTTGATCCCAAGGTCTGCTGCGATTCTGAGACCGGCAAGCAATCCTTCATACTCTGCAGTATTGTTGGTTGCTTGCTCTTTGGGAAAGTGCATCTGGACTATGTACTTTGATGGTGCCTTCTCGCTACAAGGCGCCGGTGCAGGACGCCAGAGATGTCGGGGAAACTGATCCTCGAACACCTATGGGGCTGGCGGACCGGGCCCCTTTCGGTTCGGCGGGGGGCGGAGATCGCACGAAGAGCAGATCGAGGCGAGGCACACGAGCAGTTTACCCAGCTTCGGAGCTCTCCGGAGAGATAACACTCCTACTGCTGCTTGTCAGGTTGTATTATCTGGTGTTCTTGCTCTCCAAAGTGAGAGTGTGATGTTCTCTGGGCTACCAATGGATCCCAGCAAACTGCCTGAGGCTCCGAACCTATGAGTCGAACCCCCTCTACGTTGCGCATGGGCCTCCTTTTATACGCTAAAGGGGTCACCGACAGGTGGCAACGCAGAGGAGGGTAAAAACGTAAAAAGCGAGGTAGTTGATACAGTTGCTTGTACAGTGCACCCTACCTAACCCTGGCGGCAGGGGACAAGGGCATTAAATGCCCGTCTGAGTCGCCCGAACAGTGCAGAAAAGGACCGTTAGGGGCGCCACCGTTCGCCACGATGGCGATCTTGTCAGCTTCACATGCCACTGCGCACCGCTGGCTGCACAGCCTCCCGCCATGCACGTCCGGAGAGGCCCCCAGAGCGACACGTTGGTGGATGCGCTGGAGCATGGACGCAGAGTGGCCGCCTGCCGCGGCAAGCGCCTTGCCGCTGTTGTTATCTTGTCGGGTCCGGAAGCTTGTCGCTCACCGGGCTTCGAGGTACCTTGGTTTGTCTTCCCGGCAAGCTCCTCTTGCCGGGGCCTTGTTGCCTTGCCGGAGCGCGTGGCGCGTCGCGGCAAGTTCATTGGAGCGCCTTGGTTGGCCTTCCCGGCAAGCTCCTCTTGCCAGGGTCTTGTCTCCTTAGCCTAAATACTTTGTTCTTGGATGGCTCCAAGGGAACCTTGGGGGATCTTGGTGATCACCCGGCAAGCCTTTGCCGCGGGGTGCTGCAACTGCCCGTGCACAAGTTTGGGGTACTAGAGTACCCCTAATCTAGTACACCGACACCTAACTCTACAAGCTAGTTCAAATGATTTTACACTAGAATTGAACTAGCTCTACAAGCTAGTTCAAATAATTTTGCACTATAGTAGAACTAGCTCTATAACCTAGTACAAATAATTTTACACTAGAGTTGAACTAGCTCTACAAGCTAGTTCAATTAATTTTGCACTATAGTAGAACTAGCTCTATAACCTAGTACAAATAATTTTACAATAGAGTTGAACTAGCTATATAACCTAGTACAAATAATTTCACAGTAGAGTTGAACTAACTCTACAAGCTAGTTCAATAATTTTACACTAGAATTGAACTAACTCTACAAGCTAGTTCAAATAATTTTACACTAGAATTGAACTAGCTCTATAACCTAGTACAAATAATATTACAGTAGAGTTGAACTAGCTCTACAAGCTAGTTCAAATAATTTTACTCTAGAGTTGAACTAGCTATGCAAGCTAGTTCAAATAATTTTACACTATAGTAGAACTAGCTCTATAACCTAGTACATGTAATTTTACACTAGAGTTGAACCAGCTCTTCAAGCTAGTTCAAATAATTTTACACTATAGAGTTGAACAAGATCTATAACCTAGTTCAAATAATTTTACACTAGAGTTGAACTAGGTCTACAAGCTAGTTCAAATAATTTTACACTAGAGTTGAACTAGCTATACAAGCTAGTTCAGATAATTTTACACTAGAGTTGAACTAGCTATATAACCTAGTACAAATAATTTCACAGTAGAGTTGACCTAACTGTACAAGCTACTTCAAATAATTTTACACTAGAATTGAACTAGCCCTACAAGCTAGTTCAAATAATTTTGCACTATAGTAGAACTAGCTCTATAACCTAGTACAAATAATTTTACACTAGAGTTGAACTAGCTCTACAAGCTAGTTCAAATAATTTTACACTAGTGTAGAACTATATCTACAAGCTTGTTCAGATAATTTTACACTAGAGTTGAACTAGCTATATAACCTAGTACAAATAATTTCACAGTAGAGTTGAACTAACTCTACAAGCTAGTTCAAATAATTTTACACTAGAATTGAACTAGCTCTACAAGCTAGTTCAAATAATTTTGCACTATAGTAGAACTAGCTCTATAACCTAGTACAAATAATTTTACACTAGAGTTGAACTAGCTCTACAAGCTAGTTCAAATAATTTTACACTAGTGTAGAACTATATCTACAAGCTTGTTCAGATAATTTTACACTAGAGTTGAACTAGCTATATAACCTAGTACAAATAATTTCACAGTAGAGTTGAACTAACTCTACAAGCTAGTTCAAATAATTTTACACTAGAATTGAACTAGCTCTATAACCTAGTACAAATAATTTTACAGTAGAGTTGAATTAGCTTTACAAGCTAGTTCAAATAATTTTACTCTAGAGTTGAACTAGCTATACAAGCTAGTTCAAATAATTTTACACTATAGTAGAACTGGCTCTATAACCTAGTACATGTAATTTTACACTAGAGTTGAACTAGCTCTACAAGCTAGTTCCAACAATTTTAAACTAGAGTTTAACTAGCTCTCCAACCTAGTTCAGATAATTTTCAGCAGAGTTGAACTAGCTCTACAAGCTAGTTCAAATAATTTTGCACTAGAGTAGAACTAGCTCTATAACCTAGTACAAATAATTTTACACTAGAGTTGAACCAGCTCTTCAAGCTAGTTCAAATAATTTTACACTATAGATTTGAACTTGATCTATAACCTAGTTCAAATAATTTTACACTAGAGTTGAACTAGCTCTACAAGCTAGTGCAAATAATTTTGCACTAGAGTAGAACTAGCTCTATAACCTAGTACAAATAATTTTACACTAGAGTTGAACTAGCTCTACAAGCTAGTTCAAATAATTTTACACTAGTGTAGAACTATATCTACAAGCTAGTTCAGATAATTTTACACTAGAGTAGAACTAGCTCTGTAACCTAGTACAAAAAATTTTACACTAGAGTTGAACTAGCTCTACAAGCTAGTTCAACTAATTTTACACTAGAGCTGAACTAGCTCTACAGGCTAGTTCAAATAATTTTACACTAGAGTTGAACTAGCTA
Organism: Triticum dicoccoides; assembly: GCF_002162155.2. Taxonomy (NCBI): domain Eukaryota; kingdom Viridiplantae; phylum Streptophyta; class Magnoliopsida; order Poales; family Poaceae; genus Triticum; species Triticum dicoccoides. The sequence continues at coordinate 367,024,520 of NC_041388.1, forward strand.
TACAAGCTAGTTCAGATAATTTTACACTAGAGTTGAACTAGCTATATAACCTAGTACAAATAATTTCACAGTAGAGTTGACCTAACTCTACAAGCTAGTTCAAATAATTTTACACTAGAATTGAACTAGCTCTACAAGCTAGTTCAATTAATTTTGCACTATATCAGAACTAGCTCTATAAACTAGTACAAATAATTTTACACTAGAGTTGAACTAGCTATATAACCTAGTACAAATAATTTCACAGTAGAGTTGAACTAACTCTACAAGCTAGTTCAAATAATTTTACACTAGAATTGAACTAACTCTACAAGCTAGTTCAAATAATTTTACACTAGAATTGAACTAGCTCTATAACCTAGTACAAATAATTTTACAGTAGAGTTGAACTAGCTCTACAAGCTAGTTCAAATAATTTTACTCTAGAGTTGAACTAGCTATACAAGCTAGTTCAAATAATTTTACACTATAGTAGAACTAGCTCTATAACCTAGTACATGTAATTTTACACTAGAGTTGAACCAGCTATACAAGCTAGTTCAAATAATTTTACACTATAGTAGAACTAGCTCTATAACCTAGTACAACTAATTTTACACTAGAGTTGAACTAGCTCTACAAGCTAGTTCAAATAATTTTACACTAGTGTAGAACTATATCTACAAGCTTGTTCAGATAATTTTACACTAGAGTTGAACTCGCTATATAACCGAGTACAAATAATTTCATAGTAGAGTTGAACTAACTCTACAAGCTAGTTCAAATAATTTTACACTAGAATTGAACTAGCTCTATAACCTAGTACAAATAATTTTACAGTAGTGTTGAATTAGCTCTACAAGCTAGTTCAAATAATTTTACTCTAGAGTTGAACTAGCTATACAAGCTAGTTCAAATAATTTTACACTATAGTAGAACTAGCTCTATAACCAAGTACATGTAATTTTACACTAGAGTTGAACCAGCTCTTCAAGCTAGTTCAAATAATTTTACACTATAGAGTTGAACAAGATCTATAACCTAGTTCAAATAATTTTACACTAGAGTTGAACTAGCTCTACAAGCTAGTTCAAATAATTTTACACTAGAGTTGAATTAGCTATACAAGCTAGTTCAGATAATTTTACACTAGAGTTGAACTAGCTATATAACCTAGTACAAATAATTTCACAGTAGAGTTGACCTAACTCTACAAGCTAGTTCAAATAATTTTACACTAGAATTGAACTAGCTCTACAAGCTAGTTCAAATAATTTTGCACTATAGTAGAACTAGCTCTATAACCTAGT
>NC_041388.1:367028012-367056469 GCF_002162155.2 Triticum dicoccoides
ATAACCTAGTACAAATAATTTCACAGTAGAGTTGACCTAACTCTACAAGCTAGTTCAAATAATTTTACACTAGAATTGAACTAGCTCTACAAGCTAGTTCAAATAATTTTGCAATATAGTAGAACTAGCTCTATAACCTAGTCCAAATAATTTTACACTAGAGTTGAACTACCTCTACAAGCTAGTTCAAATAATTTTACACTAGTGTAGAACTATATCTACAAGCTAGTTCAGATAATTTTACACTAGAGTAGAACTAGCTCTGTAACCTAGTACAAAAATTTTTACACTAGAGTTGAACTAGCTCTACAATCTAGTTCAACTAATTTTACACTAGAGCTAAACTAGCTCTATAGGCTAGTTCAAATAATTTTACACTAGAGTTGAACTAGCTATAGAAGCTAGTTCAAATAATTTTACACTAGAGTAGAACTAGCTCTATAACCTAGTAGAAATAATTTTACACTAGAGTCGTGCTAGCTCTTCAAGCTAGTTCAAATAATTTTACACTATAGAGTTGAACTAAATCTATAACCTAGTTCAAATAAGTCTACACTAGATTTGACACTGCTCTACAATCTAGTTCTAATAATTTTACACTAGAGTTGAACTAGCTATACAAGCTTGTAGACTTGAACAAGCTCAACAAGCTAGTTCAGATAATTTTTCACAAGAGTAGAACTAGCTCTATAACCTAGTACAAATAATTTTACACTAGAGTTGGACTAGCTCTACAAGCTAGTTCAAATAATTCACAGTAGATTCGAACTAGCTATACAAGCGAGTTCAAATAATTTTACACTAGAGTAGAACTAGCTCTATAACCTAGTAAAAATAATTTTACACTAGAGTTGAACTAGCTCTACAAGCTAGTTCCAATAATTTTACACTAGAGTTTAACTAGCTCTACAACCTAGTTCAGATAATTTTCACTAGAGTTGAACTAGCTCTACAAGCTAGTTCAAATAATTTTGCACTAGAGTAGAACTAGCTCTATAACCTAGTACAAATAATTTTACACTAGAGTTGAACCAGCTCTTCAAGCTAGCTCAAATAATTTTACACTATAGATTTGAACTTGATCTATAACCTAGTTCAAATAATTTTACACTAGAGTTGAACTAGCTCTACAAGCTAGTGCAAATAATTTTCCACTAGAGTAGAACTAGCTCTATAACCTAGTACAAATAATTTTACACTAGAGTTGAACTAGCTCTACAAGCTAGTTCAAATAATTTTACACTAGTGTAGAACTATATCTACAAGCTTGTTCAGATAATTTTACACTAGAGTTGAACTAGCTATATAACCGAGTACAAATAATTTCACAGTAGAGTTGAACTAACTCTACAAGCTAGTTCAAATAATTTTACACTAGAATTGAACTAGCTCTATAACCTAGTACAAATAATTTTACAGTAGTGTTGAATTTGCTCTACAAGCTAGTTCAAATAATTTTACTCTAGAGTTGAACTAGCTATACAAGCTAGTTCAAATAATTTTACACTATAGTAGAACTAGCTCTATAACCAAGTACATGTAATTTTACACTAGAGTTGAACCAGCTCTTCAAGCTAGTTCAAATAATTTTACACTATAGAGTTGAACAAGATCTATAACCTAGTTCAAATAATTTTACACTAGAGTTGAACTAGCTCTACAAGCTAGTTCAAATAATTTTACACTAGAGTTGAATTAGCTATACAAGCTAGTTCAGATAATTTTACACTAGAGTTGAACTAGCTATATAACCTAGTACAAATAATTTCACAGTAGAGTTGACCTAACTCTACAAGCTAGTTCAAATAATTTTACACTAGAATTGAACTAGCTCTACAAGCTAGTTCAAATAATTTTGCACTATAGTAGAACTAGCTCTATAACCTAGTCCAAATAATTTTACACTAGAGTTGAACTACCTCTACAAGCTAGTTCAAATAATTTTACACTAGTGTAGAACTATATCTACAAGCTAGTTCAGATAATTTTACACTAGAGTAGAACTAGCTCTGTAACCTAGTACAAAAATTTTTACACTAGAGTTGAACTAGCTCTACAAGCTAGTTCAACTAATTTTACACTAGAGCTGAACTAGCTCTATAGGCTAGTTCAAATAATTTTACACTAGAGTTGAACTAGCTATAGAAGCTAGTTCAAATAATTTTACACTAGAGTAGAACTAGCTCTATAACCTAGTAGAAATAATTTTACACTAGAGTCGTGCTAGCTCTTCAAGCTAGTTCAAATAATTTTACACTATAGAGTTGAACTAAATCTATAACCTAGTTCAAATAAGTTTACACTAGATTTGACACTGCTCTACAATCTAGTTCTAATAATTTTACACTAGAGTTGAACTAGCTATACAAGCTTGTAGACTTGAACAAGCTCAACAAGCTAGTTCAGATAATTTTTCACAAGAGTAGAACTAGCTCTATAACCTAGTACAAATAATTTTACACTAGAGTTGGACTAGCTCTACAAGCTAGTTCAAATAATTCACAGTAGATTCGAACTAGCTATACAAGCGAGTTCAAATAATTTTACACTAGAGTAGAACTAGCTCTATAACCTAGTAAAAATAATTTTACACTAGAGTTGAACTAGCTCTACAAGCTAGTTCCAATAATTTTACACTAGAGTTTAACTAGCTCTACAACCTAGTTCAGATAATTTTCACTAGAGTTGAACTAGCTCTACAAGCTAGTTCAAATAATTTTGCACTAGAGTAGAACTAGCTCTATAACCTAGTACAAATAATTTTACACTAGAGTTGAACCAGCTCTTCAAGCTAGTTCAAATAATTTTACACTATAGATTTGAACTTGATCTATAACCTAGTTCAAATAATTTTACACTAGAGTTGAACTAGCTCTACAAGCTAGTGCAAATAATTTTGCACTAGAGTAGAACTAGCTCTATAACCTAGTACAAATAATTTTACACTAGAGTTGAACTAGCTCTACAAGCTAGTTCAAATAATTTTACACTAGTGTAGAACTATATCTACAAGCTAGTTCAGATAATTTTACACTAGAGTAGAACTAGCTCTTCAAGCTAGTACAAAAAATTTTACACTAGAGTTGAACTAGCTCTACAATCTAGTTCAACTAATTTTACACTAGAGCTGAACTAGCTCTATAGGCTAGTTCAAATAATTTTACACTAGAGTTGAACTAGCTATACAAGCTAGTTCAAATAATTTTACACTAGAGTTGAACTAGCTATATAACCTAGTAGAAATAATTTTACACTAGAGTCGTACTAGCTCTTCAAGCTAGTTCAAATAATTTTACACTATAGAGTTGAACTAAATCTATAACCTAGTTCAAATAAGTTTACACTAGATTTGACACGGCTCTACAAGCTAGTTCAAATAATTTTACTCTAGAGTTGAACTAGCTATACAAGCTAGTTCAAATAATTTTACACTATAGTAGAACTAGCTCTATAACCTAGTACATGTAATTTTACACTAGAGTTGAACCAGCTATACAAGCTAGTTCAAATAATTTTACACTATAGTAGAACTAGCTCTATAACCTAGTACAACTAATTTTACACTAGAGTTGAACTAGCTCTACAAGCTAGTTCAAATAATTTTACACTAGTGTAGAACTATATCTACAAGCTTGTTCAGATAATTTTACACTAGAGTTGAACTAGCTATATAACCGAGTACAAATAATTTCACAGTAGAGTTGAACTAACTCTACAAGCTAGTTCAAATAATTTTACACTAGAATTGAACTAGCTCTATAACCTAGTACAAATAATTTTACAGTAGTGTTGAATTTGCTCTACAAGCTAGTTCAAATAATTTCACTCTAGAGTTGAACTAGCTATACAAGCTAGTTCAAATAATTTTACACTATAGTAGAACTAGCTCTATAACCAAGTACATGTAATTTTACACTAGAGTTGAACCAGCTCTTCAAGCTAGTTCAAATAATTTTACACTATAGAGTTGAACAAGATCTATAACCTAGTTCAAATAATTTTACACTAGAGTTGAACTAGCTCTACAAGCTAGTTCAAATAATTTTACACTAGAGTTGAATTAGCTATACAAGCTAGTTCAGATAATTTTACACTAGAGTTGAACTAGCTATATAACCTAGTACAAATAATTTCACAGTAGAGTTGACCTAACTCTACAAGATAGTTCAAATAATTTTACACTAGAATTGAACTAGCTCTACAAGCTAGTTCAAATAATTTTGCACTATAGTAGAACTAGCTCTATAGGCTAGTACAAATAATTTTACACTAGAGTTGAACTACCTCTACAAGCTAGTTCAGATAATTTTACACTAGTGTAGAACTATATCTACAAGCTAGTTCAGATAATTTTACACTAGAGTAGAACTAGCTCTGTAACCTAGTACAAAAAATTTTACACTAGAGTTGAACTATCTCTACAAGCTAGTGCAAATAATTTTGCACTAGAGTAGAACTAGCTCTATAACCTAGTACAAATAATTTTACACTAGAGTTGAACTAGCTCTACAAGCTAGTTCAAATAATTTTACACTAGTGTAGAACTATATCTACAAGCTAGTTCAGATAATTTTACACTAGAGTAGAACTAGCTCTTCAAGCTAGTACAAAAATTTTTACACTAGAGTTGAACTAGCTCTACAATCTAGTTCAACTAATTTTACACTAGAGCTGAACTAGCTCTATAGGCTAGTTCAAATAATTTTACACTAGAGTTGAACTAGCTATACAAGCTAGTTCAAATAATTTTACACTAGAGTTGAACTAGCTATATAACCTAGTAGAAATAATTTTACACTAGAGTCGTACTAGCTCTTCAAGCTAGTTCAAATAATTTTACACTATAGAGTTGAACTAAATCTATAACCTAGTTCAAATAAGTTTACACTAGATTTGACACGGCTCTACAAGCTAGTTCAAATAATTTTACTCTAGAGTTGAATTAGCTATACAAGCTAGTTCAAATATTTACACTATAGTAGAACTAGCTCTATAACCTAGTACATGTAATTTTACACTAGAGTTGAACCAGCTATACAAGCTAGTTCAAATAATTTTACACTATAGTAGAACTAGCTCTATAACCTAGTACAACTAATTTTACACTAGAGTTGAACTAGCTCTACAAGCTAGTTCAAATAATTTTACACTAGTGTAGAACTATATCTACAAGCTTGTTCAGATAATTTTACACTAGAGTTGAACTAGCTATATAACCGAGTACAAATAATTTCACAGTAGAGTTGAACTAACTCTACAAGCTAGTTCAAATAATTTTACACTAGAATTGAACTAGCTCTATAACCTAGTACAAATAATTTTACAGTAGTGTTGAATTAGCTCTACAAGCTAGTTCAAATAATTTTACTCTAGAGTTGAACTAGCTATACAAGCTAGTTCAAATAATTTTACACTATAGTAGAACTAGCTCTATAACCAAGTACATGTAATTTTACACTAGAGTTGAACCAGCTCTTCAAGCTAGTTCAAATAATTTTACACTATAGAGTTGAACAAGATCTATAACCTAGTTCAAATAATTTTACACTAGAGTTGAACTAGCTCTACAAGCTAGTTCAAATAATTTTACACTAGAGTTGAATTAGCTATACAAGCTAGTTCAGATAATTTTACACTAGAGTTGAACTAGCTATATAACCTAGTACAAATAATTTCACAGTAGAGTTGACCTAACTCTACAAGCTAGTTCAAATAATTTTACACTAGAATTGAACTAGCTCTACAAGCTAGTTCAAATAATTTTGCACTATAGTAGAACTAGCTCTATAACCTAGTACAAATAATTTTACACTAGAGTTGAACTACCTCTACAAGCTAGTTCAAATAATTTTACACTAGTGTAGAACTATATCTACAAGCTAGTTCAGATAATTTTACACTAGAGTAGAACTAGCTCTGTAACCTAGTACAAAAAATTTTACACTAGAGTTGAACTAGCTCTACAAGCTAGTTCAACTAATTTTACACTAGAGCTGAACTAGCTCTATAGGCTAGTTCAAATAATTTTACACTAGAGTTGAACTAGCTATAGAAGCTAGTTCAAATAATTTTACACTAGAGTAGAACTAGCTCTATAACCTAGTAGAAATAATTTTACACTAGAGTCGTGCTAGCTCTTCAAGCTAGTTCAAATAATTTTACACTATAGAGTTGAACTAAATCTATAACCTAGTTCAAATAAGTTTACACTAGATTTGACACTGCTCTACAATCTAGTTCTAATAATTTTACACTAGAGTTGAACTAGCTATACAAGCTTGTAGACTTGAACAAGCTCAACAAGCTAGTTCAGATAATTTTTCACAAGAGTAGAACTAGCTCTATAACCTAGTACAAATAATTTTACACTAGAGTTGGACTAGCTCTACAAGCTAGTTCAAATAATTCACAGTAGATTCGAACTAGCTATACAAGCGAGTTCAAATAATTTTACACTAGAGTAGAACTAGCTCTATAACCTAGTAAAAATAATTTTACACTAGAGTTGAACTAGCTCTACAAGCTTGTTCCAATAATTTTACACTAGAGTTTAACTAGCTCTACAACCTAGTTCAGATAATTTTCACTAGAGTTGAACTAGCTCTACAAGCTAGTTCAAATAATTTTGCACTAGAGTAGAACTAGCTCTATAACCTAGTACAAATAATTTTACACTAGAGTTGAACCAGCTCTTCAAGCTAGTTCAAATAATTTTACACTATAGATTTGAACTTGATCTATAACCTAGTTCAAATAATTTTACACTAGAGTTGAACTAGCTCTACAAGCTAGTGCAAATAATTTTGCACTAGAGTAGAACTAGCTCTATAACCTAGTACAAATAATTTTACACTAGAGTTGAACTAGCTCTACAAGCTAGTTCAAATAATTTTACACTAGTGTAGAACTATATCTACAAGCTAGTTCAGATAATTTTACACTAGAGTAGAACTAGCTCTTCAAGCTAGTACAAAAAATTTTACACTAGAGTTGAACTAGCTCTACAATCTAGTTCAACTAATTTTACACTAGAGCTGAACTAGATCTATAGGCTAGTTCAAATAATTTTACACTAGAGTTGAACTAGCTATACAAGCTAGTTCAAATAATTTTACACTAGAGTTGAACTAGCTATATAACCTAGTAGAAATAATTTTACACTAGAGTCGTACTAGCTCTTCAAGCTAGTTCAAATAATTTTACACTATAGAGTTGAACTAAATCTAAAACCTAGTTCAAATAAGTTTACACTAGATTTGACACGGCTCTACAAGCTAGTTCTAATAATTTGACACTAGAGTTGAACTAGCTATACAAGCTTGTAGACTTGAACAAGCTCAACAAGCTAGTTCAGATAATTTTACACAAGAGTAGAACTAGCTTTATAACCTAGTACAAATAATTTTACACTAGAGTTGGACTAGCTCTACAAGCTAGTTCAAATAATTCACAGTAGATTTGAACTAGCTATACAAGAGAGTTCAAATAATTTTACACTAGAGTAGAACTAGATCTATAACCTAGTTCAAATAATTTTACACTAATCTTGAACTAGCTCAACAAGCTAGTTCAAATAATTTTGCACTAGAGTAGAACTAGCTCTATAACCTAGTACAAAAATTTTTACACCAGAGTTGAACTAGCTCTACAAGCTAGTTCAACTAATTTTACACTAGAGCTGAACTAGCTCTACAGGCTAGTTCAAATAATTTTACACTAGAGTTGAACTAGCTATACAAGCTAGTTCAGATAATTTTACACTAGAGTTGAACTAGCTATATAACCTAGTACAAATAATTTCACAGTAGAGTTAACCTAACTCTACAAGCTAGTTCAAATAATTTTACACTAGAATTGAACTAGCTCTACAAGCTAGTTCAATTAATTTTACACTATAGTAGAACTAGCTCTATAACCTAGTACAAATAATTTTACACTAGAGTTGAACTAGCTATATAACCTAGTACAAATAATTTCACAGTAGAGTTGAACTAACTCTATAAGCTAGTTCAAATAATTTTACACTAGAATTGAACTAGCTCTATAACCTAGTACAAATAATTTTACACTATAGAGTTGAACAAGATCTATAACCTTGTTCAAATAATTTTACACTAGAGTTGAACAAGATCTATAACCTAGTTCAAATAATTTTACACTAGAGTTGAACTAGCTCTACAAGCTAGTTCAAATAATTTTGCACTAGAGTTGAACTAGCTATACAAGCTAGTTCAGATAATTTTACACTAGAGTTGAACTAGCTATATAACCTAGTACAAATAATTTCATAGTAGAGTTGACCTAACTCTACAAGGTAGTTCAAATAATTTTACACTAGAATTGAACTAGCTCTACAAGCTAGTTCAAATAATTTTGCACTATAGTAGAACTAGCTCTATAACCTAATTCAAATAATTTTACACTAGAGTTGAACTAGCTCTACAAGCTAGTTCAAATAATTTTACACTAGTGTAGAACTATATCTACAAGCTAGTTCAGATAATTTTACACTAGAGTTGAACTAGCTATATAACCTAGTACAAATAATTTCATAGTAGAGTTGAACTAACTCTACAAGCTAGTTCAAATAATTTTACACTAGAATTGAACTAGCTCTATAACCTAGTACAAATAATTTTACAGTAGAGTTGAACTAGCTCTACAAGCTAGTTCAAATAATTTTACTCTAGAGTTGAACTAGCTATACAAGCTAGTTGAAATAATTTTACACTATAGTAGAACTAGCTCTATAACCTAGTACATGTAATTTTACACTAGAGTTGAACCACCTCTTCAAGCTAGTTCAAATAAGTTTACACTATAGAGTTGAACAAGATCTATAACCTAGTTCAAATAATTTTACACTAGAGTTGAACTAGCTCTACAAGCTAGTTCAAATAATTTTACATTAGAGCTGAACTAGCTATACAAGCTAGTTCAGATAATTTTACACTAGAGTTGAACTAGCTATATAACCTAGTACAAATAATTTCATAGTAGAGTTGACCTAACTCTACAAGCTAGTTCAAATAATTTTACACTACAACTGAACTAGCTCTACAAGCTACTTCAAATAATTTTGCACTGTAGTAGAACTAGCTCTATAACCTAGTACAAATAATTTTACACTAGAGTTGAACTAGCTCTACAAGCTAGTTCAAATAATTTTACACTAGTGTAGAACTATATCTACAAGCTAGTTCAGATAATTTTACACTATAGTTGAACTAGCTCTATAGCCTAGTACAAATAATTTTACACTAGAGTTGTACTAGCTCTTCAAGCGTCAAATAATTTTACACTATAGAGTTGAACTAAATCTATAACCAAGTTAAAATAAGTTTACACTAGATTTGACACGGCTCTACAAGCTAGTTCTAATTATTTTACACTAGAGTTGAACTAGCTATACAAGCTTGTAGACATGAACAAGCTCAACAAGCTAGTTCAGATAATTTTACACAAGAGTAGAACTAGCTCTATAACCTAGTTCAGATAATTTTACACAAGAGTTGAACTAGCTATACAAGCGAGTTCAAATAATTTTACACTAGAGTAGAACTAGCTCTATAACCTAGTAAAAATAATTTTACACTAGAGTTGAACTAGCTCTACAAGCTAGTTCCAATAATTTTACACTAGAGTTTAACTAGCTCTACAACCTAGTTCAGATAATTTTCACTAGAGGTGAACTAGCTCTACAAGCTAGTTCAAATAATTTTGCACTAGAGTAGAACTAGCTCTATAAGCTAGTACAAATAATTTTACACTTGAGTTGAACCAGCTCTTCAAGCTAGCTCAAATAATTTTATACTATAGATTTGAACTTGATCTATAACCTAGTTCAAATAATTTTACACTAGAGTTGAACTAGCTCAACAAGCTAGTTCAAATAATTTTGCACTAGAGTAGAACTAGCTCTATAACCTAGTACAAATAATTTTACACTAGAGTTGAACTAGCTCTACAAGCTAGTTCAAATAATTTTACACTAGAGTGGAACTAGCTCTATAACCTAGTAAAAATAATTTTACACTAGAGAGGAACTAGTTCTACAAGCTAGTTCCAATAATTTTACACTAGAGTTTAACTAGCTCCACAACCTAGTTCAAATAATTTTACACTACAACTGAACTAGCTCTACAAGCTACTTCAAATAATTTTGCACTATAGTAGAACTAGCTCTATAACCTAGTACAAATAATTTTACACTAGAGTTGAACTAGCTCTGCAAGCTAGTTCAAATAATTTTACACTAGTGTAGGACTATATCTACAAGCTAGTTCAGATAATTTTACACTAGAGTAGAACTAGCTCTGTAACCTAGTACAAAAAAATTTACACTAGAGTTGAACTAGCTCTACAAGCTAGTTCAACTAATTTTACACTAGAGCTGAACTAGCTCTATAGGCTAGTTCAAATAATTTTACACTAGAGTTGAACTAGCTATACAAGCTAGTTCAAATAATTTTACACTAGAGTAGAACTAGCTCTATAACCTAGTAGAAATAATTTTACACTAGAGTTGTACTAGCTCTTCAAGCAAGTTCAAATAATTTTACACTATAGAGTTGAACTAAATCTATAACCTAGTTAAAATAAGTTTACACTAGATTTGACACAGCTCTACAAGCTAGTTCTAATAATTTTACACTAGAGTTGAAATAGCTATACAAGCTTGTAGACCTTAACAAGCTCAACAAGCTAGTTCAGATAATTTTACACAAGAGTAGAACTAGCTCTATAACCTAGTATAAATAATTTTACACTAGAGTTGGACTAGCTCTACAAGCTAGTTCAAATAATTCATAGTAGATTTGAACTAGCTATACAAGCGAGTTCAAATAATTTTACACTAGAGTAGAACTAGCTCTATAACCTAGTAAAAATAATTTTACACTAGAGTTGAACTAGCTCTACAAGCTAGTTCCAATAATTTTACACTAGAGTTTAACTAGCTCTACAACCTAGTTCAGATAATTTTCACTAGAGTTGAACTACCTCTACAAGCTAGTTCAAATAATTTTGCACTAGAGTAGAACTAGCTCTATAACCTAGTACAAATAATTTTACACTTGAGTTGAACCAGCTCTTCAAGCTAGTTCAAATAATTTTACACTACAGATGTGAACTTGATCTATAACCTAGTTCAAATAATTTTACACTAGAGTTGAACTAGCTCAACAAGCTAGTTCAAATAATTTTGCACTAGAGTAGAACTAGCTCTGTAACCTAGTACAAATAATTTTACACTAGAGTTGAACTAGCTCTACAAGCTAGTTCAAATAATTTTACACTAGAGTGGAACTAGCTCTATAACCTAGTAAAAATAATTTTACACTAGAGTGGAACTAGTTCTACGTGCTAGTTCCAATAATTTTACACTAGAGTTTAACTAGCTCTACAACCTAGTTCAAATAATTTTACACTACAACTGAACTAGCTCTACAAGCTACTTCAAATAATTTTGCACTATAGTAGAACTAGCTCTATAACCTAGTACAAATAATTTTACACTAGAGTTGAACTAGCTCTACAAGCTAGTTCAAATAACTTTACACTAGTGTAGAACTATATCTACAAGCTAGTTCAGATAATTTTACACTAGAGTAGAACTAGCTCTGTAACCTAGTACAAAAAATTTTACACTAGAGTTTAACTAGCTCTACAACCTAGTTCAGATAACTTTCACTAGAGTTGAACTAGCTCTACAAGCTAGTTCAAATAATTTAGCACTGGAGTAGAACTAGCTCTATAACCTAGCACAAATAATTTTACAGTAGAGTTGAACTAGCTCTACAAGCTAGTTCAAATAATTTTACTCTAGAGTTGAACTAGCTATACAAGCTAGTTCAAATAATTTTACACTATAGAGTTGAACAAGATCTATAACCTAGTTCAAATAATTTTACACTAGAGTTGAACTAGCTCTACAAGCTAGTTCAAATAATTTTACACTAGAGTTAAACTAGCTATACAAGCTTGTTCAAATAATTTTACACTAGAGTTGAACTAGCTATATAACCTAGAACAAATAATTTCACAGTAGAGTTGAACTAACTCTACAAGCTAGTTCAAATAATTTTACACTAGAATTGAACTAGCTCTACAAGCTAGTTCAAATAATTTTGCACTAGAGTAGAACTAGCTCTACAACCTAGTACAAATAATTTTACACTAGAGTTGAACTAGCTCTACAAGCTAGTTCAAATAATTTTACACTAGTGTAGAACTATATCTACAAGCTAGTTCAGATAATTTTACACTAGAGTAGAACTAGCTCTACAAGCTAGTTCAATTAATTTTACACTAGAGCTGAACTAGCTCTACAGGCTAGTTCAAATAATTTTACACTAGAATTGAACTAGCTATACAAGCTAGTTCAAATAATTTTACACTAGAGTTGAACTAGCTCTATAACCTAGTACAAATAATTTCACACTAGAGTTGAACTAGCTCTACAAGCTAGTTCAAATAATTTTACGCTAGAGTTGAACTAGCTCTACAAGCTAGTTCAAATAATTTTACACTAGAGTTGAGCTAGATCTATAACCTAGTTCAAATAATTTTACACTAGATTTGAACTAGCTCTAAAAGCTAGTTCAAATAATTTTACACTAGAGTTGAAGTAGCTATACAAGCTAGTTCAAATAATTTTACACTAGAGTAGAACTAGCTCTATAACCTAGTACAAATAATTTTACACTAGAGTTGAACTAGCTCTTCAAGCTAGTTCAAATAATTTTACACTAGAGTTGAAGTAGCTATACAAGCTAGTTCAAATAATTTTACACTAGAGTAGAACTAGCTCAATAACCTAGTACAAATAATTTTACACTAGAGTTGAACTAGCTCTTCAAGCTTGTTTAAATAATTTGACACTATAGAGTTGAATTACATCTATAATCTAGTTCAAATAAGTTTACACTAGATTTGACACAGCTGTACAAGCTAGTTCTAATAATTTTACACTAGAGTTGAACTAGTTATACAAGCTTGTAGACTTGAACAAGCTCAACAAGCTAGTTCAGATAATTTTACACAAGAGTAGAACTAGCTCTATAACCTAGTACAGATAATTTTACACTAGAGTTGGACTAGCTCTACAAGCTAGTTCAAATAATTCACACTAGATTTGAACTAGCTATACAAGCGAGTTCAAATAATTTTACACTAGAGTAGAACTAGCTCTATAAGCTAGTGAAAATAATTTTACACTAGAGTTTAACTAGCTCTACAACCTAGTTCAGATAATTTTCACTAGAGTTGAACTAGCTCTATAAGCTAGTTCAAATAATTTTGCACTAGAGTAGAACTAGCTCTATAACCTAGTACAAGTAATTTTACACTAGAGTTGAACCAGCTCTTCAAGCTAGTTCAAATAATTTTACACTACAGAGTTGAACTTGATCTATAACCTAGTACAAATAATTTTACACTAGAGTTGAACTAGCTCTACAAGCTAGTTCAAATAATTTTGCACTAGAGTAGAACTAGCTCTATAACCTAGTTCAAATAATTTTACACTAGAGTGGAACTAGCTCTACAAGCTAGTAAAAATAATTTTACACTAGAGTGGAACTAGTTCTACAAGCTAGTTCCAATAATTTTACACTAGAGTTTAACTAGCTCTACAACCTAGTTCAAATAATTTTCACTAGAGTTGAACTATCCCTACAAGCTAATTCAAATAATTTAGCACTAGAGTAGAACTAGCTCTATAACCTAGTACAAATAATTTTACTCTAGAGTTGAACTAGCTCTACAAGCTAGTTCAAATAATTTTACACTAGAGTAGAACTAGCTCTATAACCTAGTACAAATAATTTTACACTAGAGTTGAACCAGCTCTTCAAGCTAGTTCAAATAATTTTACACTATAGAGTTGAACAAGATCTATAACCTAGTTCATATAATTTTACACTAGAGTTGAACTAGCTATACAAGCTATGTCGGGCGAAACTGATCCACGAACACCTATGGGGCCGGCGGACCGGGCCCCTTTCGGTTCGGTGGGGGCCGGAGATAGCACGAAGAGCGGATCAAGGCGAAGCACACAAGCAGTTTACCCAGCTTCGGAGCTCTCCGGAGAGATAACACTCCTACTACTGCTTGTCTGGTTGTATCTTGTGTTCTTGCTCTCGAGAGAGAGCGTGGTGTTTTCTGGGCTACGAATGAATCGAAGCAAACTGTCCGAACCCCCTACCTCCTCTACGTTGCGCATGGGCCTCCTTTTATACGTTAAAGGGATCACCGACAGGTGGCAACGCAGAGGAGGGTACAAATGTAAAAAGTGAGGTGGTTGGTACAGTTGCTTGTACAGTGTACCCTAACTAACCCTGACGGCAGGGGACAAGGGCATTAAATGCCCGTCTGAGTCGCCCAAACAGTGCAGAAAAGGACCGTTAGGGGAGCCACCATTCGCCACGATGGCGATCTCGTCAGCTTCGCATGCCACTGCGCACCGCTGGCTGCACAGCCTCCCGCCACGCGCGCCTAGAGAGGCCCTCAGGGCGACACGTTGGTGGATGTGCTGGAGCATGGGCACAGAGTGGCCGCCTGCCGCGGCGAGCGCCTTGCCGCTGTTGTTATCTTGTCGGGTCCGGAAGGTTGTCGCTCACCGGGCCTCGAGGTACCTGGGCTGGTCTTCCCGGCAAGCTCCTCTTGCCGGGGCCTTGTTGCCTTGCCGGAGCGCATGGCGCGTCGCGGCAAGTTCCTTGGCGTGCGTTGGTTGGCCTTCCCGGCAAGCTCCTCTTGCCGGGGCCTTGTCTCCTGAGCTTAAATACTTTGTTCTTGAATGGCTCCAAGGGGACCATGGAGGATCTTGGCGTTCGCCCGGCAAGCCTTGCCGCGGGGTGCTGCAACTGCCCGTGCACAAGTTTGGGGTTCTAGGGTACCCCTATTCTAGTACACCGACAGGAGCCCCCGGGCCTGGGCCAGACACGGTGCCGAGCGCTGTTGGGCCAGGCCCAAGACAGAGCACGGGCACACGCGGGCTGGGCCACGCCGAATCTTGCTCCATAACGGCACGCGTTGAATGCGGCATCGTGGGAGAGATCGTGGGTGGTTGTTTATTCGGAAGGGCGAAACATCCGCCCCGTCCCTCTTTATAAGCAGAGGAAACAGGGGCAGTTCGTTCCCCCTTGCTGGTTGCTACTACTCCATCTTCAAGAACTCCGCCGCTCCCCCTTCTTCTCGAAGCCGAGAGAGAGCACTCCGCCCCCCCATTGCCACCAACATCACCACGCCGTTGACCTCCCTCACCACCTCCGCCATGGCCCCGAAAGCCGACAAGGGAAAGGGCGTGAAGTCGGCCGAGGCGCAACGGCTCGCGGCGCTGCGGAAGGAGCGGGCGATCTTCTCCCCTCAGCTCGGCGTGCAGGAGCTGAGGGAGTACTTCTACCTCTTTTGGGCGACGGAGACGCGTGCGCATCCGCGCACGAGGGTACTCACGGCCGCTGCTTCGGAGCTGGCTCCAAATGGGTACCCGTTCTTCGCGCTATTCTTCTATTGCGGGCTCTGCCCGCCCTTCTCGGAGTTCTTCTGTGATATCATGAACACATATGGCTTCCGCCTCCTTGACTTCACCCCCAACACTGTCCTGACCATGGAAGTTCTCACACATTTGTGCGAAAACTTTGTCGGAGTCCACCCTAGTGTTGCCCTTTTCCACCATTACTTCATACCTCGGGTAGAGAGAGGAGAGCCGCTTGCCGGAGGGATTGCCTGGATCTCGAGAGTCGGCAAGAAGGAGGCGTACTTGGAGGGTGAGCTCCGCAGCAAGTGGGATGAGTGGAGAGAGGAGTGGTGCTGGATTGTCAAGGAGAATCCGCAGCCCTTCACCGCCGTGCGCCAAACTCCAATAGTGCGCGGCTATGACTGGAGCAACGTGGCCCCGGAAGATGAGAGGTTGAAGATTGCCATCACTAGGATTCTTCGCCTCAGGCTTGCCGGGCTCACTGTAGGTGCTGTCAGGGCAGATTTCCTCCGCCGCCGCATTGCCCCCTGCAGGAGAGGGGGAGGCCCGCCTGGGAATTCAAGAATTCGGCGGACATCATGAGGCTGCGGCCGGGCCTCAACTACAACTTCACCGTCCTGGAGCTGGATGCGATGCTTCTGGAGTTGTTCAAACGCGACCCCCAGCACCCATTCACACTGCCGAGGGGCGTAGTTCCTTTGTGCAATAACTCTTTGCTTGACCGGATTCGCGCCATGATGTTGTTGTGCGATTCACACGGAATCGTCCCAACTTGGCAACAGCCTGCTGATGACATTGTGCGAGCGTTCTTCGACACCTTGGAGGAAGTGCCGGTCCACGCTGACGAGCAGAAGAGCCTCACCCGTGACACCACCGACGAGGAGCTGCAGCGTATTGCTACTAGGGCGGAAGAGGTTGTGGCCGCAGCTGCCGCGGGCGTGTTTGGGTTCACTGTGGAGGAGGCGGAGGCTGCAGAGGCGGCAAACCTTGCCGAGCGCGCGGAGTTCATTGGCGAGGAAGAGCTTGCCGGTTCTGAAGACGAGCCGAGCGAGGCCGGCGAGGAAGAGCCCGAGCCCTCAGAAGGCTTGCCGCAGGCAGAGCCCCGGCCCCGCCAAGAAGGCGTTTTCGCAGGGCCGTGGACGTAGCCAATGGGGACTCGTAAGCTTCTTTGGTGCTCTTATAGTTCTTCAATTTTGTTGTTTTTATCTTGTATCTGACTTGCTTCAATCTGAACTCCTTTCTTTTCAGGACGCTGGCCCAAAGAGCAGCGAAGAGGGCCAAGGCTGCGGTGATCGTCATCGAAGATGACCCCACCGTGTCAGTAGGGGGTGGGCCCGAGACCACCTTGACGGACCCGGCAATCACTCCTCAAAGCAGCCCCCAGCGCAGCCCCCAGCGTAAGTTCATAGTTTTTTCTTTGCTGTCGGGGGCGCATGAGTGCTTTTTCCTTTGTTTGATATCTTGCTTGTTAATTTGTGTAGGAGCAGAGCAGCCCGTCAGGAGCACCCGGAAGCTAGTCCTGAAGTGCCATCTGCTTCGACTACGCCGCCAAGGGAGGGGTTCCCGGTAAGGGAGCGCTCTCCGGCAAGGGAGAACTCTCCGGCAAGGGTCAGCACCAACGACCCTGCGGCGGTCGAGACCGCAACTGCAGGTCTTGGGACAGGTAATTCTCTTGTCTAAAAACTTTCCCTTGGGTTCTTCTTCTTCTGATTTTCTTCTCTTGGATTTTTGATTGATTTTTCTCCCTTCTTCGTTCTTCAGACCCCTCTGCTACTGAGCCAATGGAGACAGAGGGCGCCGGCGAGGAAGGGGCCGGTGCTGATGAGACCGCCGGCGAGTAGGCCGCCAGGGCTGCCGCTGCAGAAGCCGGCGAGGGGTCGGGCGATCGCACCGATGACCCTAAGGCCGCAGGAGCGCCAGGCGCTGTGCCGACCGCCGATCCCTCTGCCGCTTCTGCGGAACCGGGCTCTGAGGAGCCCCAGCCCGGTGCCTACTTGAAGGCCGGCGACGGTATCTTCATCAAGCTACCCTGGGCGTCGAGCTCCAGGGCGCCGGTCGAGGGGGAGACTTTTGACGAGGAGGTGCTCGCCTCCGCCGGACTGTCGTTGGTTGACGCGCCCGGCAGCAGCAGCGGCGAGCCTGAGGAGGAGCAGCTGCTGCGGAAGCTGCTGTCACTCTACCGCGCCCGGCAAGCCAAGCTGGCTTCCAGGGAAGCGCTTATTGCGAAGGCGGGAGTTGACATGGAGAAGTGCACGGAGGAGCTTCGGGGCCAAAATCAAGAAGCTCTCCGGTCCCTGGCACAGGAGCGGGAGCGACTCGACAAGGAGCGCACAGCCTTCCTTCTCGAGAAGGCCGAAGCTGAGGAGGAGCAAAGGCTGGCCGCCGAGAAGCAGTCCGCGCGGGAAGGTGAACTAGTGCAGCAGAAGGCCAACCTCGACAGCTACGAGGAAGAGCTCGCCGAGCGCGAGCAAGCACTTGGCGGGGCGCTCAAGGAGGCAAAGGACGCTGCGGCAATTGCAGAGGCCGCCAAGAAAGAGCTGGAGGAGAAGGTGGCGCAGCTAGAGGCTAACATTGGTAAGAGCGGCGAGGAGCTTGCCGCGCTCAAGCGTGAGCGTGAGAAGGATGATGCCGCCCATGGTGAGCTGCAAGGTCTTCTCGCTGAGAGGGGAACGGAACTCAGCGCCGCCAAGGATTCCAAAGCAGACCTGGAGCTGAAGCTGGCCACGCTGACGCAGACGCTGGAGGCTGCCAAGGAGCGGGAGAGGACCTTGTCGGAGAAGGTCAAGGCTGACGTGGCGCTGCTGGAGAGCATTGCAGTCACCCAGAACTCGTTCAGAGACACTGTGGAGCACTGGACCGAGGGTCTGGTGAACATTGTCGTAGTCATCAACGAGGAGCTGGCGCAGCTGGGGATGGAGGACTTTGGGTATCCTTCCGATGAGAGTCTTCAACCCAGCGCCAAGCTCAGCCTGTTCTTCAAGGGCGTGGCAACGACACTCCAGCGGCTCCGGGAGAGGATCCCGAAGCAGCTGGCCGACGAGTCGTGCAAAATCTGCGCCGGGGTTCTCCAGAAGGTGCTGATGAAGGTGGCCTTCCGCAATCCAGGCCTCAGCTTCACCAACGTCCTCAGGTCCTTGCCGCCTGACGCCGATCTGGATGCACTCAAGACCCTTGTCGCACCCATTGTGGACAAGGTGAGCGAGATCAAGAGAGTCGAGGGCGGACGCGTAGACTAGGCCGTCCATTTCTTCTTTTCCCTTGCCGCTGCTAATCATGTTATGGAAACATTCTGTTAGATCTGCGACAAGTTATCCTGTAATATAACTTTATTTCTGTTATCAATTGCTATGTTATTTCCTCTACTAGATTCCTTTCTTTGTATGTTTTTACCCTACGCTTCTAGGGAACTTGTCTGCGCAGGCACCCGAGCCGCGAGCGCTGAGTGCGGAACTTCAGCAGCCTGCTGGCGGTGCCGCTTCCGACAAGGAACCTTGTCGCGACTAGATGCAGCACACTTAAGTTGTTGAGCAGACTCGAAACAAAGTAAGGGCGCAACTAGCCACAAGTTGGTTCCTCCGCGCACAGGTTTTCCAGACAGAGCAGGGTCGTTCGAAGAAGATAACTCAAAAATTTAAAAAGTGATTGCTCAAACTTTCGCAACTTAGCTTTTCTATCATTTGCTTCCCGGCAAGGCAAGACTTCGCTTGAACGACGCCTGGTCCATACCACAATCTTCTCCTTCCCCCCCAGCAAACTTGTGTGCGAGGGAACCTCCTTTTCCTTTGTTGAAAATAAGAAAGAAGAGAAAATAATAATATGGAGCCCTTCGGCTCGTTATTGCTTACCGGATGTAGGTGCTGCACAAAGTGTCAGATTACACATGCGAGAAAGAAACTAATGCATGAAATGGACAAGTTGTGCGGAGCACATGGGGTTTTACTTATGCACGGGATCTGCGCCCGGCTTTGTACAAAGGATTACATGCAACAGCGGCAAGACTTGTACAAAAGGTGGTTGCCGGAACGGGTTCCGGCAACCGCGCCCTACGGGAAAAACTTACGAAGATGTTCTATGTTCTAGGAGTTGCTCACCGGAATGCCATCTTCGGTCTCAAGGCGGACAGCGCCGGGCCTTGTGACTCGTTTCACCCGATAAGGGCCTTCCCACTTCGGCGTCAACTTGCTGGAGTTCTTGGCGGACTGAACGCGCCGAAGAACAAGGTCGCCTTCCTCGAAGCTTCTGGCTTTAACTTTGTGGCTATGATAGCGGCGCAAAGCTTGCTGGTATCGAGCAGCTCGTACAGCAGCCTGAAGACGATCTTCCTCAAGGAGCAGCGCGTCGTATTGTCGCAGCTGTTCTTTCTCAAGCTCATCATAAGCGAGCACTCGAGGCGATCCGTATACGAGTTCCATGGGGAGAACTGCCTCTGCTCCATAGACTAGAGCGAAAGGTGTCTGGCCAGTGGCTCGATTTGGCGTCATTCTGATCGACCAAAGAACCACCAGCAGCTCCTCGATCCAGTTTCTTCCGCACTTACGCAGCCTGTCGAAAGTTCTGGTCTTGAGCCCGCGCAGCACTTTAGCATTTGCCCTCTCTGCTTGACCGTTGCTTCTCGGATGAGCAACAGAAGCGAAGCAGACCTTGGCGCCAAGGTCTTGGACGTACTGCATGAAGGTGCGGCTCGTGAATTGCGTGCCGTTGTCGGTGATGATCCTATTAGGGATCCCGAAATGGCAAACAATTAACCTGAAGAACTTGACTGCTGACTGTGCTGTCACCTTCCTCACTGGCTGCACTTCCGGCCAATTTGTGAACCTATCGACTGCGACGTACAAGTACTCAAAGCCCCCGACAGCTCGGGGGAAGGGGCCGAGGATACCGAGCCCCCAGACCGAAAATGGCCAGGATAAAGGGATCGTCTGGAGAGCTTGAGCTGGCTGGTGTATCTGTTTGGAGTGGAACTGGCACGCTTCACACTTGGTTACTTGTGCAGTTGCATCCTGGAGGGCTGTCGGCCAAAAGAAACCTTGCCAGAAAGCTTTGCCGGCAAGTGCTCTTGCGCCAATGTGGTGGCCACATATGCCTCCATGTATCTCTGCCAACAGCTTTTGCCCATCTTCCCGGCGAATACACTTCAATTTCACACCGTTGAGTCTTCTTCTGTACAGTATGCTATCGACAAACTGGTACATACTTGACTGCCGGGCTACTCTTTCCGCTTCTTCTTGCTCTTCGGGAAGTTCTCCTGTCTGAAGGAAATGGACAATCTGCTGTGCCCATGCTGGAGCTCGTGGCTCGACAACAAGGACTAAAGGCACATCTGTTGCTGCGGGAACATCCGCTTCCACGGCAAGGACTTGCGGCCCTGCCGGAGCTTCATGTTCCCCGGCAAGCTTGCCGGGGCAAAACTTGTCGGGAGCATCTGCTTCAACGGAACAAACCATAAGGCTTGCCGGAGCAGACTGCCCCTCAGCAACCTTGGTGTTGATCTTGGGGACTTTCTTGGCAGCGGCTTCGGGGAGCTCTGCCAGAAAGTAGTCACCAGAAATCAACTTCCTCTTCTTGCTTTGTCTAGTTGATGGTGTTACGGATGGTTGAGTCAACTTGAGCACAAAGATCCCTGGTTCCACAGGTAACTTTAGTGCGGCGCACTTTGACAGGCCATCAGCAATGTCATTCTGAGCTCTTGGGATATGCTCCATTTGTAGGCCGTCAAAGTTCTCTTCTAGCTTCCTCACTTCATCAACATATGCTTCCATCAATGGACTCTGGTAGTTCTTGTTCACTTGTCGGACGATGAGCTGTGAGTCACCCCTAACAATGAGCTTCTTGATCCCAAGGTCTGCTGCGATTCTGAGACCGGCAAGCAATCCTTCATACTCTGTAGTATTGTTGGTTGCTTGCTCCTTGGGAAAGTGCATCTGGACTACGTACTTGAGGTGCTCTCCGGTGGGTGCGACAAGCAGCACACCCGCGCCGGCGCCTTGCAGCGAGAAGGCACCATCAAAGTGCATCAGCCACTCTTTGCTTGCCTCTTTGACGGGGATGCTCATCTCTGGAATTTCTTCATCTGGTGTTGGCGTCCATTCTGCTATGAACTCTGCCAATGCCCTGCTTTGGATAGTTGAAGTGCTCTCAAACTTGAGGCCAAAGCTTGACAGTTCCAGCGCCCACTCGACAATCCTGCCTGTTGCTTCTGGATTTTGCAGTATCCTCTTCAGCGGAAAGCGAGTCACGACTGTGATCTCATGTGCTTGGAAGTAATGGCGCAGCTTTCTTGAGGCCATGAGGAGGCCAAAAAGCAACTTCTGCACTCCAGAGTACCTTGATCTAGCCCCCTGCAGAAGAGAACTGACAAAGTAAACTGGGCGCTGCAACATTCTCTTTGGCATTTTATCATGCTCCTGCGCAGATCCATCTTTGTCGGGACCAGAGCTTGTCGGCGAAGCCCCCTGCTTGTCACTGGATGCATCTGCCATGGTTGCTGGCTCGTCATCCGCCTCCCTCTCCGGTACTAACACAGCACTAACCACTTGATTGGTCGCCGCTATATACAGCAGCAACTTCTCTTGTGGCTTAGGTGCGACAAGTGTTGGAGTGGAGGACAGGTATCTCTTCAAGTCCTGCAGCGCAGCCTCCGCCTCCGGAGTCCATTTCATTGGACCTGCCTTTTTCAGAATTTTGAAAAATGGCAGGGCGCGCTTAGCAGATCTAGAGATAAACCTGCTGAGAGCAGCCACGCAACCGGCAAGCCTTCGTACATCCTTGACGCGCTTTGGTGCTTCGATCTGCTCAATGGCCTTGATCTTGTCGCGATTGGCTTCAATTCCCCGCTGAGACACGAAGAACCCGAGAAGCTTGCCGGAAGGGACTCCAAACACGCACTTCTCGGGGTTAAGCTTGAGGTTGATCTTGCGCAGATTTGCAAATGTCTCGTCTAAATCTTGAATCAGGGTCGCCTTGTTCTTGCTCTTGACCACTATGTCATCCATGTAGGCTTCCACATTTCTGTGCATCTGCGGCTCAAAAGCGTGGTGGACTACCCTTGCGAATGTTGAACCGGCATTCTTCAAACCGAAAGGCATCCGTACGAAGCAGTACGTGCCACACGGGGTGATAAATGCGGTTTTCTCTTCATCTTCTTCTGCCATTAAGATCTGATGGTATCCTGAGTATGCATCAAGAAATGAAAGCAAATCACATCCGGCTGTGGAGTCAACAATCTGGTCAATACGCGGCAAGGGAAATGGGTCTTTGGGACAAGCTTTATTAACATCAGTGAAGTCAATACAAAGTCTCCATTTCCCGTTAGCCTTGCGCACAACAACAGGATTGGCCAACCACGTGGGATGGAGCACTCCTCTGACAAGGCCTGCTGCTTCCAACTTCTTGATTTCTTCTGCGATGAATTCTTGGCGCTCCACTGCCTGCTTCCTGACTCTCTGCTTGACGGGCCGCGCATGAGGACAGACGGCAAGGTGGTGCTCAATTACTTTCCTGGGAACACCAGGGATATCAGACGGTTGCCATGCAAACACGTCGACATTCGCCCGTAGGAAAGCAACGAGCGTGCTTTCCTATTTGGGGTCAGGAGTGGCGCTGATGGTGAAGGTACCACCAGCGCCATCCTCCTTGGCGGATACCTTCTTGGTCTTAGGTGGAGCTGCCATTGCCTTCTTACACTTGCCGGTGGAGCTCGATGGTGCGTCCTCGACGGTAGCGCAGCACTCCGAAGAGGTGCGCTTGCCGGAGTGGGCATCAGAGCTCTTGCCGGACTTGGTCTTCTTCTTCCCCCCGGGAGCTTCAGTGGCAAGTGTCTTGCGTTCTGCTGCGGCTGCTGCTTCCCGGTAGATCTTGTCAGCACAGATAAGAGCATCCTTCTTGTCGCCAGGGACAGAGATGACACTTATCGGGCCTGGCATTTTCAGTATGTTGTACGCATAGTGAGAGGCTGCCATGAACTTGGCGAGTGCCGGTCAGCCAAGGATTGCATTGTAAGGTAACGGAAAGTCGGCAACGTCAAACGTGACCCTCTCAGTCCTGAAGTTCAGTTCGCTGCCAAATGTTACCGGCAACGTGATCTTTCCCTTCGGCTTGCTCCTTCCCGGGTTGATTCCTTGAAATGTACCGGTCTCTTCGAGCTCGCTGTCAGGGATCTGGAGTTTCTGAAACACCGCGGAGGAGATCAGGTTCAAGCCGGCCCCGCCGTCAACTAGCATCTTAGTGACCTTGAGGTTGCGGATTGTTGGTGAAACCAGCATCGGCAAGCACCCGACCGTAGTTATGCAATCAGGATGGTCCTCAATGTCAAAGATGATAGGCGTGCCGGACCATTTCAGAGGCTTGCGTGACTTGACGGGTGGTTCTGCTGCATTAACTTCCCGCACCCACTGCTTGAGCTGGCGGAGCGAGGCATGCAGAGAAGCACCACCGTCAACACACAGGACCTCTGTGGCTTTCTGGAACTCCTGCTCATCAGTCTCCTCATCATCTGTGTCTTCATCGTCATTGTCATCTTCATCCTTGTCGCGGCCGCGAGGAGGTCTGTCTCCTTGCCGCTACTTGGCCTTGCCGCGGCGTCCTCCTCGGCCGGGACGTTTCTTTCCGGATCCCCAGCACCTTCCTGGGCCTTTTCCTTGTCGCGCCGCTCGTATTCAGCTTTCTGTTGCTCAACAAGCTGTTCGACTTTCTTATAGTTCTGGAGATCATGGCCCTTGGTGCGGTGGATCTTGCAATACTGCTTGTTGGTGACGTCCTGCTTGTCGGCGACCGCCACCTCCGCGGCAACCTCCTTGACGGAGTCACCAGCTTTGGCTTCCTTGGCGCCACCACCGTTGCCGGACTGCTCAACAACTAGCACTTCTTTGCCTTTCCTCTTTCTGTTGTTCCGCCGCCGGTTTTTTCTTGCCAGGGCAGCATCTTCACTGTCAGATCCTCCCGCTCCTATATTTTCTCCGGGGAGTCTCCTCCCTTCCTCATCACGTGCACACTTGTCGGCCAGTGCATATAACTCACTGAGGTCCCTGATCTTGCACATCGCCATTTCCTCCCGCATCCTGCGGTTTTGCACGTTCTGATGGAACGCGCTGATCACCTCGGCGGGGTGGACGTCTGGGATGTTGTGCTGTACACTGCTGAATCTCTGAATGTACTTGCGCAGGGGCTCTCCTTCCTTCTGGGCAAGCAGATGAAGATCACTCTCCTAGCAATGAGGCTTGTGTCCGCCTGTGAAGGCGCCGACAAACTGATGGCACAGATCAGCCCAAGAGGATATGGAGTTGTCCGGCAAGTGCATGAGCCAGAATCTGACATTGGGCTTGAGCACCAGTGGGAAGTAGTTGGCAAGGATCTTGTCATCTCGTCCCCCGGCAGCCTGCACCGCAATGGTGTAGATGCTGAGGAACTCCGACGGATGCGTCTTGCCGTCGTACTTCTCTGGTACGTCTGGCTTGAAGTTCTTTGTGCTGGGCCACTGGACTTGCCACAGCTCACGAGTGAACGCAGGGCAACCTACCGCGTACGGCAGACCGCCTGGTTCCCCTGGCGCATGCATGTCAACAGAGGGCCCAGCGCGCTTGTCAGATTAACGTCGCGCTTCTCTTCGGCGCTCGATGCAGGTTCGAGCGTCTTCTTGTTGTCGATCATGAAGAACTTGGCGCTGATCGCGGCGAGCTCGTGGATCCGAAGATGCGGTGGAGTCGTTGTCGAGGTGGATTCGGCGAGTCGGCGATCTTAGCCTTCGGGGTGGTGATGGAATGGTAGTTGCACCTCCACCCATTTCGTCGCCACTGACTCGCGCCCGGCAACCCTGCCGCGGCGGCGACGTGCTCAGTTGCCGCGGAGTGTCGCCGTTGGCGTAGCCGATGAGACTCTGAATGGTGGCCCTCCATTCGTCGATCTTGTCCGATGTCGGAGGGTGATCTAGGAGAAGTTGAGCTCGCGCCAAAGCTTCTGCTGGAGTGGTGGGTGGCAGTGGCGGACGGCGCGAGGAGCGGGACGTGCTCGAACTTCTAACTATGTTAGAAGGAGCAATATCCCGTCCAGGCGACCGTGCCCCGCTCATGCCAGCATGCTGGCGTGCATGCTGGTCTTGAGCGCCCCGAGATACACCAGCTTGGTCTTGGCCTATCATGCGTATGGCACTGCTAGTGCCATGACGCTGTTGATCTTGCGCCTCCTGAGAGTGGCATGGAACATGTACAGTCGCCGAGGTTTGTGCAGCCTTGTTCTTGGACCTGGCGGCATCATGAGCTTCCTCGTCGATGTCCATTCTTCCGCCGGCGTCCATTCCACCACCCGTTTGCTCCAACGGTGGCGGAAGTGACGTGGATGGAGCGGCTGCCGCCGAAGTCTTCTTCTTCGGTGGCATGTTGATGAAGGGAATGAAGATCTAGCTCGTGTGAACGTCGGATCAGGTTCACACAATCTCGACGTCCCCCTACCTGGCACGCCAAAGATGTCGGGGGAAACTGATCCACGAACACCTATGGGGCCGGCGGACCGGGCCCCTTTCGGTTCGGTGGGGGGCGGAGATAGCACGAAGAGCGGATCGAGGAGAAGCACACGAGCAGTTTACCCAGCTTCGGAGCTCTCCGGAGAGATAACACTCCTACTGCTGCTTGTCTGGTTGTATTATCTTGTGTTCTTGCTCTCGAGAGAGAGCGTGGTGTTTTCTGGGCTACGAATGAATCGAAGCGAACTGTCCGAACCCCCTACCTCCTCTACGTTGCGCATGGGCCTCCTTTTATACGCTAAAGGGATCACCGACAGGTGGCAACACAGAGGAGGGTACAAATGTAAAAAGTGAGGTGGTTGGTACAGTTGCTTGTATAGTGTACCCTACCTAACCCTGACGGCAGGGGACAAGGGCATTAAAAGTTGCTTGTACAGTGCAGAAAAGGACCGTTAGGGGCGCCACCGTTCGCCACGATGGCGATCTGGTCAGCTTCGCATGCCACTGCGCACCGCTGGTTGCACAGCCTCCCGCCACGCGCGCCTGGAGAGGCCCTCAGGGCGACACGTTGGTGGATGTGCTGGAGCGTGGGCACAGAGTGGCCGCCTGCCACGGCAAGCGCCTTGCCGCTGCTGTTATCTTGTCGGGTCCGGAAGGTTGTCGCTCACCGGGCCTCGAGGTACCTGGGCTGGTCTTCCCGGCAAGCTCCTCTTGCCAGGGCCTTGTTGCCTTGCCGGAGCGTGTGGCGCGTCGCGGCAAGTTCCTTGGCGTGCCTTGGTTGGCCTTCCCGGCAAGCTCCTCTTGCCGGGGCCTTGTCTCCTGAGCTTAAATACTTTGTTCTTGAATGGCTCCAAGGGGACCATGGAGGATCTTGGCGTTCGCCCGGCAAGCCTTGCCCCAGGGTGCTGCAACTGCCCGTGCAGAAGTTCGGGGTTCTAGGGTACCCCTATTCTAGTACACCGACAAGCTAGTTCAAATAATTTTACACTAGAATTGAACTACTATATAACCTAGTACAAATAATTTCACAGTAGAGTTGAACTAACTCTACAAGCTAGTTCAAATAATTTTACACTAGAATTGAACTAGCTCTACAAGCTAGTTCAAATAATTTTGAACTAAAGTAGAACTAGCTCTATAACCTAGTACAAATAATTTTACACTAGAGTTGAACTAGCTCTACAAGCTAGTTCAAATAATTTTACACTAGTGTAGAACTATATCTACAAGCTAGTTCAGATAATTTTACACTAGAGTACAACTAGCTCTATAACCTAGTACAAAAATTTTTACACTAGAGTTGAACTAGCTCTACAAGCTAGTTCAACTAATTTTACACAAGAGCTGAACTAGCTCTACAGGCTAGTTCAAATAATTTTACACTAGAGTTGAACTAGCTATACAAGGTAGTTCAAATAATTTTACACTACAGTTGAACTAGCTCTATAACCTAGTATAAATAATTTCACTCTAGAGTTGAACTACCTCTACAAGCTAGTTCAAATAATTTTACACTAGAGTTGAACTAGATCTATAACCTAGTTCAAATAATTTTACACTAGAGTTGAACTAGCTCTACAAGCTAGTTCAAATAATTTTACACTAGAGTTGAAGTAGCTATACAAGCTAGTTTAAATAATTTTACACTAGAGTAGAACTAGCTCTATAACATAGTACAAATAATTTTACACTAGAGTTGAACTAGCTCTTCAAGCTAGTTTAAATAATTTTACACTATAGAGTTGAACTAGGTCTCTAACCTAGTTCAAATAAGTTTACACTAGATTTGACACAGCTCTACAAGCTAGTTCTAATAATTTTACACTAGAGTTGAACTAGCTATACAAGCTTGTAGACTTGAACAAGCTCAACAAGCTAGTTCAGATAATTTTACACAAGAGTAGAACTAGCTCTATAACCTAGTACAAATAATTTTACACTAGAGTTGGACTAGCTCTACAAGCTAGTTCAAATAATTCACACTAGAATTTAACTAGCTATACAAGCGAGTTCAAATAATTTTACACTAGAGTAGAACTAGCTCTATAACCTAGTAAAAATAATTTTACACTAGAGTGGAACTAGTTCTACAAGCTAGTTCCAATAATTTTACACTAGAGTTTAACTAGCTCTACAACCTAGTTCAGATAATTTTCACTAGAGTTGAACTAGCTCTACAAGCTAGTTCAAATAATTTTGCACTAGAGTAGAACTAGCTCTATAACCTAGTACAAATAATTTTACACTAGAGTTGAACCAGCTCTTCAAGCTAGTTCAAATAATTTTACACTATAGAGTTGAACTTGATCTATAACCTAGTTATAATAATTTTACACTAGAGTTGAGCTAGCTCTACAAGCTAGTGCAAATAATTTTGCACTAGAGTAGAACTAGCTCTATAACCTAGTACAAATAATTTTACACTAGAGTTGAACTAGCTCTACAAGCTAGTTCAAATAATTTTACACTAGAGTTGAACTAGCTATACAAGCTAGTTCAAATAATTTTACACTAGAGTTGAACTAG
>NC_041388.1:367056546-367060513 GCF_002162155.2 Triticum dicoccoides
AAATAATTTTACACTAGAGTTGAACCGGCTCTTCAAGCTAGTTCAAATAATTTTACACTATTGAGTTGAACTAGATCTATAACCTAGTTCAAATAATTTTACACTAGAGTTGAACTAGCTCTACAAGCTAGTTCAAATAATTTTACACTAGAGTTGAACTAGCTCTATAACCTAGTCCAAATAATTACACACTAGAGTTGAACTAGCTCTACAAGCTAGTTCAAATAATTTTACACTAGAATTGAACTAGCTCTACAAGCTAGTTCAAATAATTTTACACTAGAGTTGAACTAGATCTATAACCTAGTTCAAATAATTTTACACTAGAGTTGAACTAGCTCTACAAGCTAGTTCAAATAATTTTACACTAGAGTTGAAGTAGCTCTATAACCTAGTACAAATAATTTTACACTAGAATAGAACTAGCTCTATAACCTAGTACAAATAATTTTACACTAGAGTTGAACTAGCTCTTCAAGCTAGTTTAAAATATTTTACAGTATAGAGTTTAACTAGATCTATAACCTAATTGAAACAAGTTTACACTAGATTTGACATAGCTCTACAAGCTAGTTCAAATAATTTTACACTAGAGTTGAACTAGCTATACAAGCTTGTAGACTTGAACAAGCTCAACAAGCTAGTTCAAATAATTTTACAAAAGAGTAGAACTAGCTTTATAACCTAGTACAAATAATTTTACACTACATTTGGACTAGCTCTACAAGCTAGTTCAAATAATTCACACTAGATATGAACTAGCTATACAAGCGAGTTCAAATAATTTTACACTAGAGTAGAACTAGCTCTATAACCTAGTAAAAACAATTTTACACTAGAGTTGAACTAGTTCTACAAGCTAGTTCCAATAATTTTACACTAGAGTTTAACTAGCTCTACAACCTAGTTCAGATAATTTTACACTAGAGTTGAACTAGCTCTACAAGCTAGTTCAAATAATTTTGCACTAGAGTAGAACTAGCTCTATAACCTAGTAAAAACAATTTTACACTAGAGTTGAACTTGTTCTACAAGCTAGTTCCAATAATTTTACACTAGAGTTGAACTAGCTCTACAAGCTAGTTCAACTAATTTTACACTAGAGCTGAACTAGCTCTACAGGCTAGTTCAAATAATTTTACACTAGAGTTGAACTAGCTATACAAGGTAGTTCAAATAATTTTACACTAGAGTTGAACTAGCTCTATAACCTAGTATAAATATTTTCACTCTAGAGTTGAACTAGCTCTACAAGCTAGTTCAAATAATTTTACACTAGAGTTGAACTAGATCAATAACCTAGTTCAAATAATTTTACACTAGAGTTGAACGAGCTCTACAAGCTAGTTCAAATAATTTTACACTAGAGTTGAAGTAGCTATACAAGCTAGTTTAAATAATTTTACACTAGAGTAGAACTAGCTCTATAAAATAGTATAAATAATTTTACACTAGAGTTGAACTAGCTCTTCAAGCTAGTTTAAATAATTTTAAACTATAGAGTTGAACTAGGTCTATAACCTAGTTCAAATAAGTTTACACTAGATTTGACATAGCTCTACAAGCTAGTTCTAATAATTTTACACTAGAGTTGAACTAGCTATACAAGCTTGTAGACTTGAACAAGCTCAAGAAGCTAGTTCAGATAATTTTACACAAGAGTAGAACTAGCTCTATAACCTAGTACAAATAATTTTACACTAGAGTTGGACTAGCTCTACAAGCTAGTTCAAATAATTCACACTAGAATTTAACTAGCTATACAAGCGAGTTCAAATAATTTTACACTAGAGTAGAACTAGCTCTATAACCTAGTAAAAATTATTTTACACTCGAGTTGAACTAGCTCTACAAGCTAGTGCAAATAATTTTACACTAGAGTTTAACTAGCTCTACAACCTAGTTCAGATAATTTTCACTAGAGTTGAACTAGCTCTACAAGCTAGTTCAAATAATTTTGCACTAGAGTAGAACTAGCTCTATAACCTTGTACAAATAATTTTACACTAGAGTTGAACCAGCTCTTCAAGCTAGTTCAAATAATTTTACACTATAGAGTTGAACTTGATCTGTAACCTAGTTCAAATAATTTTACACTAGAGTTGAACGAGCTCTACAAGGTAGTTCTAATAATTTTGCACTAGAGTAGAACTAGCTCTATAACCTAGTACAAATAATTTTACACTAGAGTTGAACTAGCTCTACAAGCTAGTTCAAATAATTTTACACTAGAGTTGAACTAGCTCTACAACCTAGTACAAATAATTTTACACTAGAGTTGAACCGGCTCTTCAAGCTAGTTCAAATAATTTTACACTATAGCGTTGAACTAGATCTATAACCTAGTTCAAATAATTTTACACTAGAGTTGAACTAGCTCTACAAGCTAGTTCAAATAATTTTACACTAGAGTTGAAGTAGCTATACAAGCTAGTTCAAATAATTTTACACTAGAGTAGAACTTGCTCTATAACCTAGTACAAATAATTTTACACTAGAGTTGAACTAGCTCTACAAGCTAGTTCAAATAATTCACACTAGAATTTAACTAGCTATACAAGCGAGTTCAAATAATTTTACACTAGAGTAGAACTAGCTCTATAACCTAGTAAAAATAATTTTACACTAGAGTGGAACTAGTTCTACAAGCTAGTTCCAATAATTTTACACTAGAGTTTAACTAGCTCTACAACCTAGTTCAGATAATTTTACACTAGAGTTTAACTAGCTCTACAAGCTAGTTCAAATAATTTTGCACTAGAGTAGAACTAGCTCTATAACCTAGTAAAAACAATTTTACACTAGAGTTGAACTTGTTCTACAAGCTAGTTCCAATAATTTTACACTAGAGTTGAACTAGCTCTACAAGCTAGTTCAACTAATTTTACACTAGAGCTGAACTAGCTCTACAGGCTAGTTCAAATAATTTTACACTAGATTTGAACTAGCTATACAAGGTAGTTCAAATAATTTTACACTAGAGTTGAACTAGCTCTATAACCTAGTATAAATATTTTCACTCTAGAGTTGAACTAGCTCTACAAGCTAGTTCAAATAATTTTACACTAGAGTTGAACTAGATCAATAACCTAGTTCAAATAATTTTACACTACAGTTGAACTAGCTCTACAAGCTAGTTCAAATAATTTTACACTAGAGTTGAAGTAGCTATACAAGCTAGTTTAAATAATTTTACACTAGAGTAGAACTAGCTCTATAAAATAGTATAAATAATTTTACACTAGAGTTGAACTGGCTCTTCAAGCTAGTTTAAATAATTTTAAACTATAGAGTTGAACTAGGTCTATAACCTAGTTCAAATAAGTTTACACTAGATTTGACATAGCTCTACAAGCTAGTTCTAATAATTTTACACTAGAGTTGAACTAGCTATACAAGCTTGTAGACTTGAACAAGCTCAACAAGCTAGTTCAGATAATTTTACACAAGAGTAGAACTAGCTCTATAACCTAGTACAAATAATTTTACACTAGAGTTGGACTAGCTCTACAAGCTAGTTCAAATAATTCACACTAGAATTTAACTAGCTATACAAGCGAGTTCAAATAATTTTACACTAGAGTAGAACTAGCTCTATAACCTAGTAAAAATTATTTTACACTCGAGTTGAACTAGCTCTACAAGCTAGTGCAAATAATTTTACACTAGAGTTTAACTAGCTCTACAACCTAGTTCAGATAATTTTCACTAGAGTTGAACTAGCTCTACAAGCTAGTTCAAATAATTTTGCACTAGAGTAGAACTAGCTCTATAATCTTGTACAAATAATTTTACACTAGAGTTGAACCAGCTCTTCAAGCTAGTTCAAATAATTTTACACTATAGAGTTGAACTTGATCTGTAACCTAGTTCAAATAATTTTACACTAGAGTTGAACGAGCTCTACAAGGTAGTTCTAATAATTTTGCACTAGAGTAGAACTAGCTCTATAACCTAGTACAAATAA
>NC_041388.1:367060523-367064516 GCF_002162155.2 Triticum dicoccoides
TAGAGTTGAACTAGGTCTATAACCTAGTTCAAATAAGTTTACACTAGATTTGACATAGCTCTACAAGCTAGTTCTAATAATTTTACACTAGAGTTGAACTAGCTATACAAGCTTGTAGACTTGAACAAGCTCAACAAGCTAGTTCAGATAATTTTACACAAGAGTAGAACTAGCTCTATAACCTAGTACAAATAATTTTACACTAGAGTTGGACTAGCTCTACAAGCCAGTTCAAATAATTCACACTACAATTTAACTAGCTATACAAGCGAGTTCAAATAATTTTACACTAGAGTAGAACTAGCTCTATAACCTAGTAAAAATTATTTTACACTAGAGTTGAACTAGCTCTACAAGCTAGTGCAAATAATTTTACACTAGAGTTTAACTAGCTCTACAACCTAGTTCAGATAATTTTCACTAGAGTTGAACTAGCTCTACAAGCTAGTTCAAACAATTTTGCACTAGAGTTGAACTAGCTCTTCAAGCTAGTTCAAATAATTTTACACTATAGAGTTGAACTTGATCTATAACCTAGTTCAAATAATTTTACACTAGAGTTGAACGAGCTCTACAAGCTAGTTCAAATAATTTTGCACTAGAGCAGAACTAGCTCTATAACCTAGTACAAATAATTTTACACTAGAGTTGAACTAGCTCTACAAGCTAGTTCAAATAATTTTACACTAGAGTAGAACTAGCTCTATAACCTAGTAAAAAAAAATTACACTAGAGTTGAACTAGTTCTACAAGCTAGTTCAAATAATTTTACACTAGAATTGAACTAGCTCTACAAGCTAGTTCAAATAATTTTACACTATAGCGTTGAACTAGATCTATGACCTAGTTCAAATAATTTTACACTAGAGTTGAACTAGCTCTACAAGCTAGTTCAAATAATTTTACACTAGAGTTGAAGTAGCTATACAAGCTAGTTCAAATAATTTTACACTAGAATAGAACTAGCTCTATAACCTAGTACAAATAATTTTACACTAGAGTTGAACTAGCTCTTCAAGCTAGTTTAAAATATTTTACAGTATAGAGTTGAACTAGATCTATAACCTAATTCAAATAATTTTACACTAGATTTGACATAGCTCTACAAGCTAGTTCAAATAATTTTACACTAGAGTTGAACTAGCTATACAAGCTTGTAGACTTGAACAAGCTCAACAAGCTAGTTCAAATAATTTTACAAAAGAGTAGAACTAGCTTTATAACCTAGTACAAATAATTTTACACTACAGTTGGACTAGCTCTACAAGCTAGTTCAAATAATTCACACTAGATATGAACTAGCTATACAAGCGAGTTCAAATAATTTTACACTGGAGTAGAACTAGCTCTATAACCTAGTAAAAACAATTTTACACTAGAGTTGAACTAGTTCTACAAGCTAGTTCCAATAATTTTACACTAGAGTTTAACTAGCTCTACAACCTAGTTCAGATAATTTTACACTAGTGTTGAACTAGCTCTACAAGCTAGTTCAAATAATTTTGCACTAGAGTAGAACTAGCTCTATAACCTAGTAAAAACAATTTTACACTAGAGTTGAACTTGTTCTACAAGCTAGTTCCAATAATTTTACACTAGAGTTGAACTAGCTCTACAAGCTAGTTCAACTAATTTTACACTAGAGCTGAACTAGCTCTACAGGCTAGTTCAAATAATTTTACACTAGAGTTGAACTAGCTATACAAGGTAGTTCAAATAATTTTACACTAGAGTTGAACTAGCTCTATAACCTAGTATAAATATTTTCACTCTAGAGTTGAACTAGCTCTACAAGGTAGTTAGAATAGTTTTACACTAGAGTTGAACTAGATCAATAACCTAGTTCAAATAATTTTACACTAGAGTTGAACTAGGTCTATAACCTAGTTCAAATAAGTTTACACTAGATTTGACATAGCTCTACAAGCTAGTTCTAATAATTTTACACTAGAGTTGAACTAGCTATACAAGCTTGTAGACTTGAACAAGCTCAACAAGCTAGTTCAGATAATTTTACACAAGAGTAGAACTAGCTCTATAACCTAGTACAAATAATTTTACACTAGAGTTGGACTAGCTCTACAAGCTAGTTCAAATAATTCACACTAGAATTTAACTAGCTATACAAGCGAGTTCAAATAATTTTACACTAGAGTAGAACTAGCTCTATAACCTAGTAAAAATTATTTTACACTAGAGTAGAACTAGCTCTACAAGCTAGTGCAAATAATTTTACACTAGAGTTTAACTAGCTCTACAACCTAGTTCAGATAATTTTCACTAGAGTTGAACTAGCTCTACAAGCTAGTTCAAATAATTTTGCACTAGAGTAGAACTAGCTCTATAACCTTGTACAAATAATTTTACACTAGAGTTGAACCAGCTCTTCAAGCTAGTTCAAATAATTTTACACTATAGAGTTGAACTTGATCTATAACCTAGTTCAAATAATTTTACACTAGAGTTGAACTAGCTCTACAAGCTAGTTCAAATAATTTTGCACTAGAGTAGAACTAGCTCTATAACCTAGTACAAATAATTTTACACTAGAGTTGAACTAGCTCTACAAGCTAGTTCAAATAATTTTACACTAGAGTTGAACTAGCTATACAAGCTAGTTCAAATAATTTTACACTAGAGTTGAACTAGCTCTACAACCTAGTACAAATAATTTTACACTAGAGTTGAACCGGCTCTTCAAGCTAGTTCAAATAATTTTACACTATAGCGTTGAACTAGATCTATAACCTAGTTCAAATAATTTTACACTAGAGATGAACTAGCTCTACAAGCTAGTTTAGATAATTTTACACTAGAGTTGAAGTAGCTATACAAGCTAGTTCAAATAATTTTACACTAGAGTAGAACTAGCTCTATAACCTAGTACAAATAATTTTACACTAGAGTTGAACTAGCTCTACAAGCTAGTTCAAATAATTCACACTAGAATTTAACTAGCTATACAAGCGAGTTCAAATAATTTTACACTAGAGTAGAACTAGCTCTATAACCTAGTAAAAATAATTTTACACTAGAGTGGAACTAGTTCTACAAGCTAGTTCCAATAATTTTACACTAGAGTTTAACTAGCTCTACAACCTAGTTCAGATAATTTTACACTAGAGTTGAACTAGCTCTACAAGCTAGTTCAAATAATTTTGCACTAGAGTAGAACTAGCTCTATAACCTAGTAAAAACAATTTTACACTAGAGTTGAACTTGTTCTACAAGCTAGTTCCAATAATTTTACACTAGAGTTGAACTAGCTCTACAAGCTAGTTCAACTAATTTTACACTAGAGCTGAACTAGCTCTACAGGCTAGTTCAAATAATTCTACACTAGAGTTGAACTAGCTATACAAGGTAGTTCAAATAATTTTACACTAGAGTTGAACTAGCTCTATAACCTAGTATAAATATTTTCACTCTAGAGTTGAACTAGCTCTACAAGCTAGTTCAAATAATTTTACACTAGAGTTGAACTAGATCAATAACCTAGTTCAAATAATTTTACACTAGAGTTGAACTAGCTCTACAAGCTAGTTCAAATAATTTTACACTAGAGTTGAAGTAGCTATACAAGCTAGTTTAAATAATTTTACACTAGAGTAGAACTAGCTCTATAAAATAGTATAAATAATTTTACACTAGAGTTGAACTAGCTCTTCAAGCTAGTTCAAATAATTTTACACTAGAGTTGAACTAGCTATACAAGCTAGTTCAAATAATTTTACACTAGAGTTGAACTAGCTCTACAACCTAGTACAAATAATTTTACACTAGACTTGAACCGGCTCTTCAAGCTAGTTCAAATAATTTTACACTATAGAGTTGAACTAGATCTATAACCTAGTTCAAATAATTTTACACTAGAGTTGAACTAGCTCTACAAGCTAGTTCAAATAATTTTACACTAGAGTTGAACTAGCTCTATAACCTAGTCCAAATAATTACACACTAGAGTTGAACTAGCTCTACAAGCTAGTTCAAATA
>NC_041388.1:367065007-367068839 GCF_002162155.2 Triticum dicoccoides
ACCTAGTTCAAATAATTTTACACTAGAGTTGAACTAGCTCTACAAGCTAGTTCAAATAATTTTACACTAGAGTTGAAGTAGCTATACAAGCTAGTTCAAATAATTTTACACTAGAGTAGAACTAGCTCTATAACCTATTACAAATAATTTTACACTAGAGTTGAACTAGCTCTTCAAGCTAGTTTAAAATATTTTACAGTATAGAGTTGAACTAGATATATAACCTAATTCAAATAAGTTTACACTAGATTTGACATTGCTCTACAAGCTAGTTCAAATAATTTTAAACTAGAGTTGAACTAGCTATACAAGCTTGTAGACTTGAACAAGCTCAACAAGTTAGTTCAAATAATTTTACAAAAGAGTAGAACTAGCTTTATAACCTAGTACAAATAATTTTACACTACAGTTGGACTAGCTCTACAAGCTAGTTCAAATAGTTGACACTAGATATGAACTAGCTATACAAGCGAGTTCAAATAATTTTACACTAGAGTAGAACTAGCTCTATAACCTAGTAAAAAAATTACACTAGAGTTGAACTAGTTCTACAAGCTAGTTCCAATAATTTTACACTAGAGTTTAACTAGCTCAACAACCTAGTTCATATAATTTTACACTAGAGTTGAACTAGCTATACAAGCTAGTTCAAATAATTTTACACTAGAGTTGAACTAGCTCTACAACCTAGTACAAATAATTTTACACTAGAGTTGAACCGGCTCTTCAAGCTAGTTCAAATAATTTTACACTATAGCGTTGAACTAGATCTATAACCTAGTTCAAATAATTTTACACTAGAGTTGAACTAGCTCTACAGGCTAGTTCAAATAATTTTACACTAGAGTTGAAGTAGCTATACAAGCTAGTTCAAATAATTTTACACTAGAGTAGAACTAGCTCTATAACCTAGTACAAATAATTTTACACTAGAGTTGAACTAGCTCTACAAGCTAGTTCAAATAATTCACACTAGAATTTAACTAGCTATACAAGCGAGTTCAAATAATTTTACACTAGAGTAGAACTAGCTCTATAACCTAGTAAAAATAATTTTACACTAGAGTGGAACTAGTTCTACAAGCTAGTTCCAATAATTTTACACTAGAGTTTAACTAGCTCTACAACCTAGTTTAGATAATTTTCACTAGAGTTGAACTAGCTCTACAAGCTAGTTCAAATAATTTTGCACTAGAGTAGAACTAGCTCTATAACCTAGTACAAATAATTTTACACTAGAGTAGAACTAGCTCTATAACCTAGTAAAAACAATTTTACACTAGAGTTGAACTAGTACTACAAGCTAGTTCCAATAATTTTACACTAGAGTTGAACTAGCTCTACAAGCTAATTCAACTAATTTTACACTAGAGCTGAACTAGCTCTACAGGCTAGTTCAAATAATTTTACACTAGAGTAGAACTAGCTCTATAACCTAGTAAAAACAATTTTACACTAGAGTTGAACTAGTTCTACAAGCTAGTTCCAATAATTTTACACTAGAGTTGAACTAGCTCTACAAGCTAATTCAACTAATTTTACACTAGAGCTGAACTAGCTCTACAGGCTAGTTCAAATAATTTTACACTAGAGTAGAACTAGCTCTATAACCTAGTAAAAAGAATTTTACACTAGAGTTGAACTAGTTCTACAAGCTAGTTCCAATAATTTTACACTAGAGTTGAACTAGCTATACAAGGTAGTTCAAATAATTTTACACTAGAGTTGAACTAGCTCTATAACCTAGTATAAATATTTTCACTCTAGAGTTGAACTAGCTCTACAAGCTAGTTCAAATAATTTTACACTAGAGTTGAACTAGATCTATAACCTAGTTCAAATAATTTTACACTAGAGTTGAACTAGCTCTACAAGCTAGTTCAAATAATTTTACACTAGAGTTGAAGTAGCTATACAAGCTAGTTTAAATAATTTAACACTAGAGTAGAACTAGCTCTATAACATAGTATAAATAATTTTACACTAGAGTTGAACTAGCTCTTCAAGCTAGTTTAAATAATTTTACACTATAGAGTTGAACTAGGTCTATAACCTAGTTCAAATAAGTTTACACTAGATTTGACACAGCTCTACAAGCTAGTTCTAATAATTTTACACTACAGTTGAACTAGCTATACAAGCTTGTAGACTTGAACAAGCTCAACAAGCTAGTTCAGATAATTTTACACAAGAGTAGAACTAGCTCTATAACCTAGTAAAAATAATTTTACACTAGAGTTGGACTAGCTCTACAAGCTAGTTCAAATAATTCACACTAGAATTTAACTAGCTATACAAGCGAGTTCAAATAATTTTACACTAGAGTAGAACTAGCTCTATAACCTAGTAAAAATAATTTTACACTAGAGTGGAACTAGTTCTACAAGCTAGTTCCAATAATTTTACACTAGAGTTTAACTAGGTCTACAACCTAGTTCAGATAATTTTCACTAGAGTTGAACTAGCTCTACAAGCTAGTTCAAATAATTTTGCACTAGAGTGGAACTAGCTCTATAACCTAGTACAAATAATTTTACACTAGAGTTGAACCAGCTCTTCAAGCTAGTTCAAATAATTTTACACTATAGAGTTGAACTTGATCTATAACCTAGTTCAAATAATTTTACACTAGAGCTGAACTAGCTCTACAAGCTAGTTCAAATAATTTTGCACTAGAGTAGAACTAGCTCTATAACCTAGTACAAATAATTTTACACTAGAGTTGAAGTAGCTCTACAAGCTAGTTCAAATAATTTTACACTAGAGTTGAACTAGCTATACAAGCTAGTTCAAATAATTTTACACTAGAGTTGAACTAGCTCTACAACTTAGTACAAATAATTTTACACTAGAGTTGAACCGGCTCTTCAAGCTAGTTCAAATAATTTTACACTATAGAGTTGAACTAGATCTATAACCTAGTTCAAATAATTTTACACTAGAGTTGAACTAGCTCTACAAGCTAGTTCAAATAATTTTACAAAAGAGTAGAACTAGCTTTATAACCTAGTACAAATAATTTTACACTACAGTTGGACTAGCTCTACAAGCTAGTTCAAATAATTCACACTAGATATGAACTAGCTATACAAGCGAGTTCAAATAATTTTACACTAGAGTAGAACTAGCTCTATAACCTAGTAAAAAAAATTTACACTAGAGTTGAACTAGTTCTACAAGCTAGTTCCAATAATTTTACACTAGAGTTTAACTAGCTCTACAACCTAGTTCAGATAATTTTACACTAGAGTTGAACTAGCTCTACAAGCTAGTTCAAATAATTTTGCACTAGAGTAGAACTAGCTCTATAACCTAGTAAAAACAATTTTACACTAGAGTTGAACTAGTTCTACATGCTAGTTCCAATAATTTTACACTAGAGTTGAACTAGCTCTACAAGCTAATTCAACTAATTTTACACTAGAGCTGAACTAGCTCTACAGGCTAGTTCAAATAATTTTACACTAGAGTTGAACTAGCTATACAAGGTAGTTCAAATAATTTTACACTAGAGTTGAACTAGCTCTATAACCTAGTATAAATATTTTCACTCTAGAGTTGAACTAGCTCTACAAGCTAGTTCAAATAATTTTACACTAGAGTTGAACTAGATCTATAACCTAGTTCAAATAATTTTACACTAGAGTTGAACTAGCTCTACAAGCTAGTTCAAATAATTTTACACTAGAGTTGAAGTAGCTATACAAGCTAGTTTAAATAATTTTACACTAGAGTAGAACTAGCTCTATAACATAGTATAAATAATTTTACACTAGAGTTGAACTAGCTCTTCAAGCTAGTTTAAATAATTTTACACTATAGAGTTGAACTA
>NC_041388.1:367068849-367069905 GCF_002162155.2 Triticum dicoccoides
GAACTAGCTCTACAAGCTAATTCAACTAATTTTACACTAGAGCTGAACTAGCTCTACAGGCTAGTTCAAATAATTTTACACTAGAGTTGAACTAGCTATACAAGGTAGTTCAAATAATTTTACACTAGAGTTGAACTAGCTCTATAACCTAGTATAAATATTTTCACTCTAGAGTTGAACTAGCTCTACAAGCTAGTTCAAATAATTTTACACTAGAGTTGAACTAGATCTATAACCTAGTTCAAATAATTT
Source organism: Triticum dicoccoides (assembly GCF_002162155.2). NCBI lineage: Eukaryota > Viridiplantae > Streptophyta > Magnoliopsida > Poales > Poaceae > Triticum > Triticum dicoccoides. Next base: position 367,069,102 of record NC_041388.1, read on the forward strand.
TACACTAGAGTTGAACTAGCTCTACAAGCTAGTTCAAATAATTTTACACTAGAGTTGAAGTAGCTATACAAGCTAGTTTAAATAATTTTACACTAGAGTAGAACTAGCTCTATAACATAGTATAAATAATTTTACGCTAGAGTTGAACTAGCTCTTCAAGCTAGTTTAAATAATTTTACACTATAGAGTTGAACTAGGTCTATAACCTAGTTCAAATAAGTTTACACTAGATTTGACACAGCTCTACAAGCTAGTTCTAATAATTTTACACTAGAGTTGAACTAGCTATACAAGCTTGTAGACTTGAACAAGCTCAACAAGCTAGTTCAGATAATTTTACACAAGAGTAGAACTAGCTCTATAACCTAGTACAAATAATTTTACACTAGAGTTGGACTAGCTCTACAAGCTAGTTCAAATAATTCACACTAGAATTTAACTAGCTATACAAGCGAGTTCAAATAATTTTACACTAGAGTAGAACTAGCTCTATAACCTAGTAAATATAATTTTACACTAGAGTGGAACTAGTTCTACAAGCTAGTTCCAATAATTTTACACTAGAGTTTAACTAGCTCTACAACCTAGTTCAGATAATTTTCACTAGAGTTGAACTAGCTCTACAAGCTAGTTCAAATAATTTTGCACTAGAGTAGAACTAGCTCTATAACCTAGTACAAATAATTTTACACTAGAGTTGAACCAGCTCTTCAAGCTAGTTCAAATAATTTTACACTATAGAGTTGAACTTGATCTATAACCTAGTTCAAATAATTTTACACTAGAGTTGAACTAGCTCTACAA
>NC_041388.1:367069915-367075046 GCF_002162155.2 Triticum dicoccoides
ACTAATTTTACACTAGAGCTGAACTAGCTCTACAGGCTAGTTCAAATAATTTTACACTAGAGTTGAACTAGCTATACAAGGTAGTTCAAATAATTTTACACTAGAGTTGAACTAGCTCTATAACCTAGTATAAATATTTTCACTCTAGAGTTGAACTAGCTCTACAAGCTAGTTCAAATAATTTTACACTAGAGTTGAACTAGATCTATAACCTAGTTCAAATAATTTTACACTAGAGTTGAACTAGCTCTACAAGCTAGTTCAAATAATTTTACACTAGAGTTGAAGTAGCTATACAAGCTAGTTTAAATAATTTTACACTAGAGTAGAACTAGCTCTATAACATAGTATAAATAATTTTACACTAGAGTTGAACTAGCTCTTCAAGCTAGTTTAAATAATTTTACACTATAGAGTTGAACTAGGTCTATAACCTAGTTCAAATAAGTTTACACTAGATTTGACACAGCTCTACAAGCTAGTTCTAATAATTTTACACTAGAGTTGAACTAGCTATACAAGCTTGTAGACTTGAACAAGCTCAACAAGCTAGTTCAGATAATTTTACACAAGAGTAGAACTAGCTCTATAACCTACTACAAATCATTTTACACTAGAGTTGGACTAGCTCTACAAGCTAGTTCAAATAATTCACACTAGAATTTAACTAGCTATACAAGCGAGTTCAAATAATTTTACACTAGAGTAGAACTAGCTCTATAACCTAGTAAATATAATTTTACACTAGAGTGGAACTAGTTCTACAAGCTAGTTCCAATAATTTTACACTAGAGTTTAACTAGCTCTACAACCTAGTTCAGATAATTTTCACTAGAGTTGAACTAGCTCTACAAGCTAGTTCAAATAATTCTGCACTAGAGTAGAACTAGCTCTATAACCTAGTACAAATAATTTTACACTAGAGTTGAACCAGCTCTTCAAGCTAGTTCAAATAATTTTACACTATAGAGTTGAACTTGATCTATAACCTAGTTCAAATAATTTTACACTAGAGTTGAACTAGCTCTACAAGCTAGTTCAAATAATTTTGCACTAGAGTATAACTAGCTCTATAACCTAGTACAAATAATTTTACACTAGAGTTGAACTAGCTCTACAAGCTAGTTCAAATAATTTTACACTAGAGTTGAACTAGCTATGCAAGCTAGTTCAAATAATTTTACACTAGAGTTGAACTAGCTCTACAACCTAGTACAAATAATTTTACACTAGAGTTGAACTGGCTCTTCAAGCTATTTCAAATAATTTTACACTATAGAGTTGAACTAGATCTATAACCTAGTTCAAATAATTATACACTAGAGTTGAACTAGCTCTACAAACTAGTTCAAATAATTTTACAAAAGAGTAGAACTAGCTTTATAACCTAGTACAAATAATTTTACACTACAGTTGGACTAGCTCTACAAGCTAGTTCAAATAATTCACACTAGATATGAACTAGCTATACAAGCGAGTTCAAATAATTTTACACTAGAGTAGAACTAGCTCTATAACCTAGTAAAAAAATTTACACTAGAGTTGAACTAGTTCTACAAGCTAGTTCCAATAATTTTACACTAGAGTTTAACTAGCTCTACAACCTAGTTCAGATAATTTTACACTAGAGTTGAACTAGCTCTACAAGCTAGTTCAAATAATTTTGCACTAGAGTAGAACTAGCTCTATAACCTAGTAAAAACAATTTTACACTAGAGTTGAACTAGTTCTACAAGCTAGTTCCAATAATTTTACACTAGAGTTGAACTAGCTCTACAAGCTAATTCCACTAATTTTACACTAGAGCTGAACTAGCTCTACAGGCTAGTTCAAATAATTTTACACTAGAGTTGAACTAGCTATACAAGGTAGTTCAAATAATTTTACACTAGAGTTGAACTAGCTCTATAACCTAGTATAAATATTTTCACTCTAGAGTTGAACTAGCTCTACAAGCTAGTTCAAATTATTTTACACTAGAGTTGAACTAGATCTATAACCTAGTTCAAATAATTTTACACTAGAGTTGAACTAGCTCTACAAGCTAGTTCAAATAATTTTACACTAGAGTTGAAGTAGCTATACAAGCTAGTTTAAATAATTTTACACTAGAGTAGAACTAGCTCTATAACATAGTATAAATAATTTTACACTAGAGTTGAACTAGCTCTTCAAGCTAGTTTAAATAATATTACACTATAGAGTTGAACTAGGTCTATAACCTAGTTCAAATAAGTTTACACTAGATTTGACACAGCTCTACAAGCTAGTTCTAATAATTTTACACTAGAGTTGAACTAGCTATACAAGCTTGTAGACTTGAACAAGCTCAACAAGCTAGTTCAGATAATTTTACACAAGAGTAGAATTAGCCCTATAACCTAGTACAAATAATTTTACACTAGAGTTGGACTAGCTCTACAAGCTAGTTCAAATAATTCACACTAGAATTTAACTAGCTATACAAGCGAGTTCAAATAATTTTACACTAGAGTAGAACTAGCTCTATAACCTAGTAAAAATAATTTTACACTAGAGTGGAACTAGTTCTACAAGCTAGTTCCAATAATTTTACACTAGAGTTTAACTAGCTCTACAACCTAGTTCAGATAATTTTCACTAGAGTTGAACTAGCTCTACAAGCTAGTTCAAATAATTTTGCACTAGAGTAGAACTAGCTCTATAACCTAGTACAAATAATTTTACACTAGAGTTGAACCAGCTCTTCAAGCTAGTTCAAACAATTTTACACTATAGAGTTGAACTTGATCTATAACCTAGTTCAAATAATTTTACACTAGAGTTGAACTAGCTCTACAAGCTAGTTCAAATAATTTTGCACTAGAGTAGAACTAGCTCTATAACCTAGTACAAATAATTTTACACTAGAGTTGAACTAGCTCTACAAGCTAGTTCAAATAATTTTACACTAGAGTTGAACTAGCTATACAAGCTAGTTCAAATAATTTTACACTAGAGTTGAACTAGCTCTACAACCTAGTACAAATAATTTTACACTAGAGTTGAACCGGCTCTTCAAGCTAGTTCAAATAATTTTACACTATAGAGTTGAACTAGATCTATAACCTAGTTCAAATAATTTTACACTAGAGTTGAACTAGCTCTACAAGCTAGTTCAAATACTTTTACACTAGAGTTGAAGTAGCTATACAAGCTAGTTCAAATAATTTTACACTAGAGTAGAACTAGCTCTATAACCTAGTACAAATAATTTTACACTAGAGTTGAACTAGCTCTTCAAGCTAGTTTAAATAATTTTACAGTATAGAGTTGAAGTAGATCTATAACCTAGTTCAAATAAGTTTACACTAGATTTGACATAGCTCTACAAGCTAGTTCAAATAAGTTTACACTAGAGTTTAACAAGCTAGTTCAAATAATTTTACAAAAGAGTAGAACTAGCTTTATAACCTAGTACAAATAATTTTACACTACAGTTGGACTAGCTCTACAAGCTAGTTCAAATAATTCACACTAGATATGAACTAGCTATACAAGCGAGTTCAAATAATTTTACACTAGAGTAGAACTAGCTCTATAACCTAGTAAAAACAATTTTACACTAGAGTTGAACTAGTTGTACAAGCTAGTTCCAATAATTTTACACTAGAGTTTAACAAGCTCTACAACCTAGTTCAGATAATTTTACACTAGAGTTGAACTAGCTATACAAGCTAGTTAAAATAATTTTGCACTAGAGTAGAACTAGCTCTATAACCTAGCAAAAACAATTTTACACTAGAGTTGAACTAGTTCTACAAGCTAGTTCCAATAATTTTACACTAGAGTTTAACTAGCTCTACAACCTAGTTCAGATAATTTTACACTAGAGCTGAACTAGCTCTACAAGCTAGTTCAAATAATTTTACACTAGAGAAGAACTAGCTCTATAACCTAGTAAAAACAATTTTACACTAGAGTTGAACTAGTTCTACAAGCTAGTTCCAATAATTTTACACTAGAGTTTAACTAGCTCTACAACCTAGTTCAAATAATTTTACACTAGAGTTGAACTAGCTCTATAAGCTAGTTCAAATAATTTTACACTAGAGTTGAACTAGCTAAACAAGCTAGTTCAAATAATTTTACACTAGAGTAGAACTAGCTCTATAACCTAGTACAAATAATTTTACACTAGAGTTGAACTAGCTCTTCAAGCTAGTTTAAATAATTTTACACTATAGAGTTGAACTAGATCTATAACCTAGTTCAAATAAGTTCACACTAGATTTGACATGGCTCTACAAGCTAGTTCAAATAATTTTACACTAGAGTTGAACTAGCTATACAAGCTTATATACTTGAACAAGCTCAACAAGCTAGTTCAAATAATTTTACACAAGAGTAGAACTTGCTCTATAATCTAGTACAAATAATTTTACACTAGAGTTGAACTAGCTCTACAAACTAGTTCAAATAATTCACACTAGATTTGAACTAGCTATGCAAGCGAGTTCAAATAATTTTACACTAGAGTAGAACTAGCTCTATAACCTAATAAAAATAATTTTACACTAAAGTTGAACTAGCTCTACAAGCTAGTTCCAATAATTTTACACTAGAGTTTAACTAGCTCTACAACCTAGTTCAGATAATTTTACACTAGTTGAACCGGCTCTACAAGCTAGTTCAAATAATTTTGCACTAGAGTAGAACTAGCTCTATAACATAGTACAAATAATTTTACACTAGAGTTGAACTCGCTCTACAAGCTAGTTCAAATAATTTTACACTAGAGTTGAACTAGCTATACAAGCTAGTTGAAATAATTTTACACTAGAGTAGAACTAGCTCTATAACCTAGTACAAATAATTTTACACTATAGTTGAACTAGCTGTTCAAGATAGTTTAAATAATTTTACACAATAGAGTTGAACTAGATCTATAACCTAGTTCAAACAAGTTTACACTAGATTTTACATAGCTCTAAAAGCTAGTTCAAATAATTTTACACTAGAGTTGAACTAGCTATACAAGCTTGTAGAGTTGAACAAGCTCAACATGCTAGTTCAAATAATTTTACACAAGAGTAGTACTAGCTCTATAACCTAGTACAAATAATTTTACACTACGTTGAACTAGCTCTACAAGCTAGTCAAATAATTCACA
>NC_041388.1:367075464-367079257 GCF_002162155.2 Triticum dicoccoides
GTTGAACCGGCTCTTCAAGCTAGTTCAAATAATTTTACACTATAGAGTTGAACTAGATCTATAACCTAGTTCAAATAATTTTACACTAGAGTTGAACTAGCTCTACAAGCTAGTTCAAATAATTTTACACTAGAGTTGAACTAGCTATACAAGCTAGTTCAAATAATTTTACACTAGAGTTGAACTAGCTCTATAACCTAGTACAAATAATTTAACAGTAAAGTTGAACTTGCTCTACAAGCTAGTTCAAATAATTTAACACTAGAATTGAACTAGCTCTACAAGCTAGTTCAAACAATTTTGCCCATAGAGTAGAACTAGCTCTATAACCTAGTACAAATAGGTTTACACTAGAGTTGAACTAGCTCTATAACCTAGGACAAATAATTTCACACTAGAATTGAACAAGCTCTACAAGCTAGTTCAGATAATTTTACACTAGAGTTGAACTAGCTCTACAAGCTAGTTCAAATAATTTTGCACTAGAGTAGAACTAGCTCTATAACCTAGTAAAAACAATTTTACACTAGAGTTGAACTACTTCTACAAGCTAGTTCCAATAATTTTACACTAGAGTTTAACTAGCTCTACAACCTAGTTCAGATAATTTTACACTAGAGTTGATATAGCTCCACAAGCTAGTTCAAATAATTTTACACTAGAGAAGAACTAGCTCTATAACCTAGTAAAAACAATTTTACACTAGAGTTGAACTAGTTCTACAAGCTAGTTCCAATAATTTTACACTAGAGTTTAACTAGCTCTACAACCTAGTTCAAATAATTTTACACTAGAGTTGAACTAGCTCTTCAAGCTAGTTTAAATAATTTTACACTATAGAGTTGAACTAGATCTATAACCTAGTTCAAATAATTTTACACTAGATTTGACATGGCTCTACAAGCTAGTTCAAATAATTTTACACTAGAGTTGAACTAGATCTATAACCTAGTTCAAATAATTTTACACTAGAGTTGAACTAGCTCTACAAGCTAGTTCAAATAATTTTACAAAAGAGTAGAACTAGCTTTATAACCTAGTACAAATAATTTTACACTACAGTTGGACTAGCTCTACAAGCTAGTTCAAATAATTCACACTAGATATGAACTAGCTATACAAGCGAGTTCAAATAATTTTACACTAGAGTAGAACTAGCTCTATAACCTAGTAAAAAAAATTTACACTAGAGTTGAACTAGTTCTACAAGCTAGTTCCAATAATTTTACACTAGAGTTTAACTAGCTCTACAACCTAGTTCAGATAATTTTACACTAGAGTTGAACTAGCTCTACAAGCTAGTTCAATAATTTTGCACTAGAGTAGAACTAGCTCTATAACCTAGTAAAAACAATTTTACACTAGAGTTGAACTAGTTCTACAAGCTAGTTCCAATAATTTTACACTAGAGTTGAACTAGCTCTACAAGCTAATTCCACTAATTTTACACTAGAGCTGAACTAGCTCTACAGGCTAGTTCAAATAATTTTACACTAGAGTTGAACTAGCTATACAAGGTAGTTCAAATAATTTTACACTAGAGTTGAACTAGCTCTATAACCTAGTATAAATATTTTCACTCTAGAGTTGAACTAGCTCTACAAGCTAGTTCAAATAATTTTACACTAGAGTTGAACTAGATCTATAACCTAGTTCAAATAATTTTACACTAGAGTTGAACTAGCTCTACAAGCTAGTTCAAATAATTTTACACTAGAGTTGAAGTAGCTATACAAGCTAGTTTAAATAATTTTACACTAGAGTAGAACTAGCTCTATAACATAGTATAAATAATTTTACACTAGAGTTGAACTAGCTCTTCAAGCTAGTTTAAATAATTTTACACTATAGAGTTGAACTACGTCTATAACCTAGTTCAAATAAGTTTACACTAGATTTGACACAGCTCTACAAGCTAGTTCTAATAATTTTACACTAGAGTTTAACTAGCTATACAAGCTTGTAGACTTGAACAAGCTCAACAAGCTAGTTCAGATAATTTTACACAAGAGTAGAACTAGCTCTATAACCTAGTACAAATAATTTTACACTAGAGTTGGACTAGCTCTACAAGCTAGTTCAAATAATTCACACTAGAATTTAACTAGCTATACAAGCGAGTTCAAATAATTTTACACTAGAGTAGAACTAGCTCTATAACCTAGTAAAAATAATTTTACACTAGAGTGGAACTAGTTCTACAAGCTAGTTCCAATAATTTTACACTAGAGTTTAACTAGCTCTACAACCTAGTTCAGATAATTTTCACTAGAGTTGAACTAGCTCTACAACCTAGTACAAATAATTTTACACTAGAGTTGAACCGGCTCTTCAAGCTAGTTCAAATAATTTTACACTATAGAGTTGAACTAGATCTATAACCTAGTTCAAATAATTTTACACTAGAGTTGAACTAGCTCTACAAGCTAGTTCAAATAATTTTACAAAAGAGTAGAACTAGCTTTATAACCTAGTACAAATAATTTTACACTACAGTTGGACTAGCTCTACAAGTTAGTTCAAATAATTCACACTAGATATGAACTAGCTATACAAGCGAGTTCAAATAATTTTACACTAGAGTAGAACTAGCTCTATAACCTAGTAAAAAAAATTTACACTAGAGTTGAACTAGTTCTACAAGCTAGTTCCAATAATTTTACACTAGAGTTTAACTAGCTCTACAACCTAGTTCAGATAATTTTACACTAGAGTTGAACTAGCTCTACAAGCTAGTTCAAATAATTTTGCACTAGAGTAGAACTAGCTATATAACCTAGTAAAAACAATTTTACACTAGAGTTGAACTAGTTCTACAAGCTAGTTCCAATAATTTTACACTAGAGTTGAACTAGCTCTACAAGCTAATTCCACTAATTTTACACTAGAGCTGAACTAGCTCTACAGGCTAGTTCAAATAATTTTACACTAGAGTTGAACTAGCTATACAAGGTAGTTCAAATAATTTTACACTAGAGTTGAACTAGGTCTATAACCTAGTATAAATATTTTCACTCTAGAGTTGAACTAGCTCTACAAGCTAGTTCAAATAATTTTACACTAGAGTTGAACTAGATCTATAACCTAGTTCAAATAATTTTACACTAGAGTTGAACTAGCTCTACAAGCTAGTTCAAATAATTTTACACTAGAGTTGAAGTAGCTATATAAGCTAGTTTAAATAATTTTACACTAGAGTAGAACTAGCTCTATAACATAGTATAAATAATTTTACACTAGAGTTGAACTAGCTCTTCAAGCTAGTTTAAATAATTTTACACTATAGAGTTTACACTAGATTTGACACAGCTCTACAAGCTAGTTCTAATAATTTTACACTAGAGTTGAACTAGCTATACAAGCTTGTAGACTTGAACAAGCTCAACAAGCTAGTTCAGATAATTTTACACAAGAGTAGAACTAGCTCTATAACCTAGTACAAATAATTTTACACTAGGGTTGGACCAGCTCTACAAGCTAGTTCAAATAATTCACACTAGAATTTAACTAGCTATACAAGCGAGTTCAAATAATTTTACACTAGAGTAGAACTAGCTCTATAACCTAGTAAAAATAATTTTACACTAGAGTGGAACTAGTTCTACAAGCTAGTTCCAATAATTTTACACTAGAGTTTAACTAGCTCTACAACCTAGTTCAGATAATTTTCACTAGAGTTGAACTAGCTCTACAAGCTAGTTCAAATAATTTTGCACTAGAGTAGAACTAGCTCTATAACCTAGTACAAATAATTTTACACTAGAGTTGAACCAGCTCTTCAAGCTAGTTCAAA
>NC_041388.1:367080309-367088569 GCF_002162155.2 Triticum dicoccoides
AAATAATTTTACACTAGAGTTGAACTAGCTAAACAAGCTAGTTCAAATAATTTTACACTAGAGTAGAACTAGCTCTATAACCTAGTACAAATAATTTTACACTAGAGTTGAACTAGCTCTTCAAGATAGTTTAAATAATTTTACACTATAGAGTTGAACTAGATCTATAACCTAGTTCAAATAAGTTTACACTAGATTTGACATGGCTCTACAAGCTAGTTCAAATAATTTTACACTAGAGTTGAACTAGCTATACAAGCTTATATACTTGAACAAGCTCAACAAGCTAGTTCAAATAATTTTACACAAGAGTAGAACTTGCTCTATAATCTCGTACAAATAATCTTACACTAGAGTTGAACTAGCTCTACAAACTAGTTCAAATAATTCACACTAGATTTGAACTAGCTATGCAAGCGAGTTCAAATAATTTTACACTAGAGTAGAACTAGCTCTATAACCTAATAAAAATAATTTTACACTAAAGTTGAACTAGCTCTACAAGCTAGTTCCAATAATTTTACACTAGAGTTTAACTAGCTCTACAACCTAGTTCAGATAATTTTACACTAGAGTTGAACCGGCTCTACAAGCTAGTTCAAATAATTTTGCACTAGAGTAGAACTAGCTCTATAACATAGTACAAATAATTTTACACTAGAGTTGAACTCGCTCTACAAGCTAGTTCAAATAATTTTACACTAGAGTTGAACTAGCTATACAAGCTAGTTGAAATAATTTTACACTAGAGTTGAACTAGCTCTATAACCTAGTACAAATAATTTTACACTATAGTTGAACTAGCTGTTCAAGATAGTTTAAATAATTTTACACAATAGAGTTGAACTAGATCTATAACCTAGTTCAAACAAGTTTACACTAGATTCGACATAGCTCTAAAAGCTAGTTCAAATAATTTTACACTAGAGTTGAACTAGCTATACAAGCTTGTAGAGTTGAACAAGCTCAACATGCTAGTTCAAATAATTTTACACAAGAGTAGTACTAGCTCTATAACCTAGTACAAATAATTTTACACTACGTTGAACTAGCTCTACAAGCTAGTCAAATAATTCACACCAGATTTGAACTAGCTATACAATCGAGTTCAAATAATTTTACACTAGAGTAGAACTAGCTCTATAACCTAGTAAAAATAATTTTACTGTAGAGTTGAAATAGCTCTATAAGGTAGTTCCAATAATTTTACACTAGAATTTAACTAGCTCTACAACCTAGTTCACATAATTTCACACTAGAGTTGAACTAGCTCTACAAGCTACTTCAAATAATTTTGCACTAGAGTAGAACTAGCTCTATAACCTAGTACAAATAATTTTACACTAGAATTGAACTAGCTCTACAAGCTAGTTCAAATAATTTTACACTAGAGTTAAACTAGCTGTACAAGCTTGTTCAAATAATTTTACACTAGAGTAGAACTAGCTCTCTAACCTAGTACAAATAATTGTACACTAGTGTTGAACCGGCTCTTCAAGCTAGTTCAAATAATTTTACACTATAGAGTTGAACTAGATCTATTACCTAGTTCAAATAATTTTACTACTAGAGTTGAACTAGCTCTACAAGCTAGTTCAAATAATTTTACACTAGAGTTGAACTAGCTATACAAGCTAGTTCAAATAATTTTACACTAGAGTTGAACTAGCTCTATAACCTAGTACAAATAATTTAACAGTAAAGTTGAACTTGCTCTACAAGCTAGTTCAAATAATTTAACACTAGAATTGAACTAGCTCTACAAGCTAGTACAAATAATTTTGCCCATAGAGTAGAACTAGCTCTATAACCTAGTACAAATAGTTTTACACTAGAGTTGAACTAGCTCTATAACCTAGGACAAATAATTTCACACTAGAATTGAACAAGCTCTACAAGCTAGTTCAGATAATTTTACATTAGAGTTGAACTAGCTCTACAAGCTAGTTCAAATAATTTTGCACTAGAGTAGAACTAGCTCTATAACCTAGTAAAAACAATTTTACACTAGAGTTGAACTAGTTCTACAAGCTAGTTCCAATAATTTTACACTAGAGTTTAACTTGCTCTACAACCTAGTTCAGATAATTTTACACTAGAGTTGAACTAGCTCTACAAGCTAGTTCAAATAATTTTACACTAGAGAAGAACTAGCTCTATAACCTAGTAAAAACAATTTTACACTAGAGTTGAACTAGTTCTACAAGCTAGTTCCAATAATTTTACACTAGAGTTTAACTAGCTCTACAACCTAGTTCAAATAATTTTACACTAGAGTTGAACTAGCTCTATAAGCTAGTTCAAATAATTTTACACTAGAGTTGAACTAGCTCTTCAAGCTAGTTTAAATAATTTTACACTATAGAGTTGAACTAGATCTATAACCTAGTTCAAATAATTTTACACTAGATTTGACATGGCTCTACAAGCTAGTTCAAATAATTTTACACTAGAGTTGAACTAGCTATACAAGCTTGTATACTTGAACAAGCTCAACAAGCTAGTTCAAATAATTTTACAGAAGAGTAGAACTTGCTCTATAACCTAGTACAAATAATTTTACACTAGAGTTGAACTAGCTCTACAAACTAGTTCAAATAATTCACACTAGATTTGAACTAGCTATACAAGCGAGTTCAAATAATTTTACACTAGAGTAGAACTAGCTCTATAACCTAATAAAAATAATTTTACAGTAAAGTTGAACTAGCTCTACAAGCTAGTTCCAATAATTTTACACTAGAGTTTAACTAGCTCTACAACCTAGTTCAGATAATTTTACACTAGAGTTGAACCGGCTCTACAAGCTAGTTCATATAATTTTGCACTAGAGTAGAACTAGCTCTATAACATAGTACAAATAATTTTACACTAGAGTTGAACTGGCTCTACAAGCTAGTTCAAATAATTTTACACTAGAGTTGAACTAGCTATACAAGCTAGTTCAAATAATTTTACACTAGAGTAGAACTAGCTCTATAACCTACTACAAATAATTTTACACTATAGTTGAACTAGCTCTTCAAGATAGTTTAAATAATTTTACACTATAGAGTTGAACTAGATCTATAACCTAATTCAAATAAGTTTACACTAGATTCGACATAGCTCTAAAAGCTAGTTCAAATAATTTTACACTAGAGTTGAACTAGCTATACAAGCTTGTAGACTTGAACAAGCTCAACATGCTAGTTCAAATAATTTTACACAAGAGTAGTACTAGCTCTATAATCTAGTACAAATAATTTTACACTATGTTGAACTAGCTCTACAAGCTAGTCAAATAATTCACACTAGATTTGAACTAGCTATACAATCGAGTTCAAATAATTTTACACTAGAGTAGAACTATCTCTATAACCTAGTAAAAATAATTTTACAATAGAGTTGAAATAGCTCTATAAGGTAGTTCCAATAATTTTACACCAGAATTTAACTAGCTCTACAACCTAGTTCACATAATTTCACACTAGAGTTGAACTAGCTCTACAAGCTACTTCAAATAATTTTGCACTAGAGTAGAAATAGCTCTATAACCTAGTACAAATAATTTTACACTAGAATTGAACTAGCTCTACAAGCTAGTTCAAATAATTTTACACTAGAGTTAAACTAGCTGTACAAGCTAGTTCAAATAATTTTACACTAGAGTAGAACTAGCTCTCTAACCTAGTACAAATAATTGTACACTAGTGTTGAACCGGCTCTTCAAGCTAGTTCAAATAATTTTACACTATACAGTTGAACTAGATCTATAACCTAGTTCAAATAATTTTACACTAGAGTTGAACTAGCTCTACAAGCTAGTTCAAATAATTTTACACTAGAGTTGAACTAGCTATACAAGCTAGTTCAAATAATTTTACACTAGAGTTGAACTAGCTCTATAACCTAGTACAAATAATTTAACAGTAGAGTTGAACTTGCTCTACAAGCTAGTTCAAATAATTTAACACTAGAATTGAACTAGCTCTACAAGCTAGTTCAAATAATTTTGCCCATAGAGTAGAACTAGCTCTATAACCTAGTACAAATAGTTTTACACTAGAGTTGAACTAGCTCTATAACCTAGGACAAATAATTTCACTCTAGAATTGAACAAGCTCTACAAGCTAGTTCAAATAATTTTACACACTAGAGTTGAACTAGCTCTCAAAGCTAGTTCAAATATTTTTGCGCTAGAGTAGAACTAGCTCTATAACCTAGTTCAAATAATTTTACACTAGAGTTGAACTAGCTATACAAGCTAGTCAAATAATTCACACTAGATTTGAACTAGCTATACAATCGAGTTCAAATAATTTTACACTAGAGTAGAACTAGAACTATAACCTAGTACAAATAATTTTACACTAGAGTTGAACTAGCTCTACAAGCTAGTTCAAATAATTCACACTAGATTTGAACTAGCTATACAAGCGAGTTCAAATAATTTTACACTAGAGTAGAACTAGCTCTATATCCTAGTAAAAATAATTTTACTACAAGCTAGTTCCAATAATTTTACACTAGAGTTTAACTAGCTCTACAACCTAGTTCAGATAATATTACACTAGAGTTGAACTAGGTCTACAAGCTAGTTCAAATAATTTTGCACTAGAGTAGAACTAGCTCTATAACCTAGTACAAATAATTTTACACTAGAGTTGAACTAGCTCTACAAGCTGGTTCAAATAATTTTACACTAGTGTTGAACTAGCTATACAAGCTAGTTCTAATAGTTTTACACTAGAGTAGAACTAGCTCTATAACCTAGTACAAATAATTTTACACTAGAGTTGAACTAGCTCTTCAAGCTAGTTTAAATAATTTTACACTATAGAGTTGAACTAGATCTGTAACCTAGTTCAAATAAGTTTACACTAGATTCGACATAGCTCTAAAAGCTAGTTCAAATAATTTTACACTAGAGTTGAACTAGCTATACAAGCTTGTAGACTTGAACAAGCTCAACATGCTAGTTCAAATAATTTTACACAAGAGTAGAACTAGCTCTATAACCTAGTAAAAAAAATTATACACTAGAGTTGAACTAGCTCTACAAGATAGTCAAATAATTCACACTAGATTTGAACTAGCTATACAATCAAGTTCAAATAATTTTACACTAGAGTAGAACTAGCTCTACAACCTAGTAAAAATAATTTTACAATAGAGTTGAAATATCTCTATAAGGTAGTTCCATTAATTTTACATTAACTAGCCGTACAACCTACTTCAGATAATTTTACACTAGAGTTGCACTAGCTCTACAAGCTAGTTCAAATAATTTTGCACTAGAGAAGAACTAGCTCTATAATCTAGTACAAATAATTTTACACTAGAATTGAACTAGCTCTATAAGCTAGTTCAAATAATTTTACAATAGAGTTGAACTATCTATACAAGCTAGTTCAAATAATTTTACACTATAGTACAATTAGCTTTCTAACCTAGTACAAATAATTTTACACTAGAGTTGAACCGGCTCGTCAAGCTAGTTCAAATAATTTTACACTATAGAGTTGAACTAGATCTATAACCTAGTTCAAATAATTTTACACTAGAGTTGAACTAGCTCTACAAGCTAGTTCTAATAATTTTACACTAGAGTTGAACTAGCTATACAAGCTACTTCAAATAATTTTACACTAGAGTTGAACTAGCTCTCTAACCTAGTACAAATAATTTTACACTATAGTTGAACCGGCTCTTCAAGCTAGTTCAAATAATTTTACACTATAGAGTTGAACTAGATCTATAACCTAGTTCAAATAATTTTACACTAGAGTTGAACTAGCTCTACAAGCTAGTTCAAATAATTTTACACTAGAGTTGAACTAGCTATACAAGCTAGTTCAAATAATTTTACACTAGAGTTGAACTAGTTGTATAACCTAGTACAAATAATTTAACAGTAGAGTTGAACTTGGTCTACAAGCTAGTTCAAATAATTTAACACTAGAATTGAACTAGCTCTACAAGCTAGTTCAAATAATTTTGCAGTAGAGTAGAACTAGCTCTATAACCTAGTACAAATAATTTTACACTAGAGTTGAACTAGCTCTATAACCTAGTACAAATAATTTCACACTATAGTTGAACAAGCTCTACAAGCTAGTTCAAATAATTTTACACTAGAGTTGAACTAGCTCTCAAAGCTAGTTCAAATAATTTTGCGCTAGAGTAGAACTAGCTCTATAACCTAGTTCAAATAATTTTACACTAGAGTTGAACTAGCTATACAATCTTGTAGACTTGAACAAGCTCAACATGCTAGTTCAAATAATTTTACACAAGAGTAGAACTAGCTCTATAACCTAGTACAAATATTTTACACTAGAGTTGAACTAGCCCTACAAGATAGTCAAATAATTCACACTAGATTTGAACTAGCTATACAATCAAGTTCAAATAATTTTACACCAGAGTAGAACTAGATCTATAACCTAGTAAAAATAATTTTACAATAGAGTTGAAATATCTCTATAAGGTAGTTCCATTAATTTTACATTAACTAGCCCTACAACCTAGTTGAGATAATTTTACACTAGAGTTGCACTAGCTCTACAAGCTAGTTCAAATAATTTTGCACTAGAGAAGAACTAGCTCTATAACCTAGTACAAATAATTTTACACTAGAATTGAACTAGCTCTATAATCTAATTCAAATAATTTTACAATAGAGTTGAACTAGCTATACAAGCTAGTTCAAATAATTTTACACTAGAGTAGAATTAGCTTTCTAACCTAGTACAAATAATTTTACACTAGAGTTGAACCGGTCGTCAAGCTAGTTCAAATAATTTTACACTATAGAGTTGAACTAGATCTATAACCTAGTTCAAATAATTTTACACTAGAGTTGAACTATCTCTACAAGCTAGTTCAAATAATTTTACACTAGAGTTGAACTAGCTATACAAGCTACTTCAAATAATTTTACACTAGAGTTGAACTAGCTCTCTAACCTAGTACAAATAATTTTACACTATAGTTGAATCGGCTCTTCAAGCTAGTTCAAATAATTTTACACTATAGAGTTGAACTAGATCTATAACCTAGTTCAAATAATTTTACACTAGAGTTGAACTAGCTCTACAAGCTAGTTCAAATAATTTTACACTAGAGTTGAACTAGCTATACAAGCTAGTTCAAATAATTTTACACTAGAGTTGAACTAGCTGTATAACCTAGTACAAATAATTTAAAAGTAGAGTAGAACTTGCTCTACAAGCTAGTTCAAATAATTTAACACTAGAATTGAACTAGCTCTACAAGCTAGTTCAAATAATTTTGCAGTAGAGTAGAACAAGCTCTATAACCTAGTACAAGTAATTTTACACTAGAGTTGAACTAGCTCTATAACCTAGTACAAATAATTTCACACTATAGTTGAACAAGCTCTACAAGCTAGTTCAAATAATTTTACACTAGAGTTGAACTAGCTCTCAAAGCTAGTTCAAATAATTTTGCACTAGAGTAGAACTAGATCTATAACCTAGTTCAAATAATTTTACACTAGAGTTGAACTAGCTATACAATCTTGTAGACTTGAACAAGCTCAACAAGCTAGTTCAAATAATTTTACACAAGAGTAGAACTAGCTCTATAACCTAGTACAAATAATTTTACACTAGAGTTGAACTAGCTCTACAAGCTAGTTCAAATAATTCACACTAGATTTGAACTAGCTATACAAGCGAGTTCAAATAATTTTACACTAGAGTAGAACTAGCTCTATAACCTAGTAAAAATAATTTTACACTAGAGTTGAACTAGCTCTACAAGCTAGTTCAAATAATTTTACACTAGAGTTTAACTAGCTCTACAACCTAGTTCAGATAATTTTACAATAGAGTTGAACTAACTCTACAAGCTAGTTCAAATAATTGTGCAGTAGAGTTGAACTAGCTCTATAACCTAGTACAAATAATTTCACAGTAGAGTTGAACTTGCTCTACAAGCTAGTTCAAATAATTTAACAATAGAATTGAACTAGCTCTACAAGCTAGTTTAAATAATTTTGCACTAGAGTAGAACTAGCTCTATAACCTAGTACAAATAATTTTACACTAGAGTTGAACCAGCTCTTCAAGCTAGTTCAAATAATTTCAAACTAGAGTTGAACAAGCTCTACAAGCTAGTTCAAATAATTTTACACTAGAGTTCAACTAGCTCTCAAAGCTAGTTCAAATAATTTTGCGCTAGAGTAGAACTAGCTCTATAACCTAGTACAAATAATTTTACACTAGAGTAGAACTAGCTCTATAACCTAGTA
>NC_041388.1:367089015-367097698 GCF_002162155.2 Triticum dicoccoides
AATAATTTTACACTAGAGTTTAACTAGCTCTACAACCTAGTTCAGATAATTTTACAATAGAGTTGAACTAACTCTACAAGCTAGTTCAAATAATTGTGCACTAGAGTAGAAATAGCTCCATAACCTAGTACAAATAATTTTACACTAGATTTGAACTAGCTCTACAAGCTAGTTCAGATAATTTTACACTAGATTTGAACTAGCTATACAAGCTAGTTCAAATAATTTTACACTACAGTAGAACTAGCTCTATAACCTAGTACAAATAATTTTACACTAGAGTTGAACTTCCTCTTCAAGCTAGTTTAAATAATTTTACACTATAGAGTTGAACTAGATCTGTAACCTAGTTCAAATAAGTTTACACAAGATTTGACATAGCTCTAAAAGCTAGTTCAAATAATTTCACACTAGAGTTGAACTAGCTATACAAGCTTGTAGTCCTGAACAAGCTCAACATTCTTGTTCAAATAATTTTACACAAGAGTAGAACTAGCTCTATAACCTAGTACAAATAATTTTACACTAGAGTTGAACTAGCTCTACAAGCTAGTCAAATAATTCACACTAGATTTGAATTAGCTATACAATCAAGCTCAAATAATCTTACACTAGAGTACAACTAGCTCTATAACCTAGTAAAAATAATTTTACAATAGAGTTGAACTAGCTCTACAAGGTAGTTCCAATAATTTTACACTAGAATTTAACTAGCTCTATAACCTAGTTCAGATAATTTTACACTAGAGTTTAACTAGCTCTACAAGCTAGTTCCAATAATTTTGCACTAGAGTAGAACTAGCTCTATAACCTAGTACAAACAATTTTACACTAGAATTGAACTAGCTCTACAAACTAGTTCAAATAATTTTACACTAGAGTTGAACTAGCTATACAAGCTAGTTCAAATAATTTTACACTAGAGTTGAACTAGCTATACAAGCTAGTTCAAATAATTTTACACTAGAGTAGAACTAGCTCTATAACCTAGTACAAATAATCTTACACTAGAGTTGAACCGGCTCTTCAAGCTAGTTCAAATAATTTTACACTATAGAGTTGAACTAGATCTATAATCTAGTTCAAATAATTTTACACTAGAGTTGAACTAGCTGTACAAGCTAGTTCAAATAATTTTCCACTAGAGTTGAACTAGCTCTATAACCTAGTACAAATAATTTCACAGTAGAGTTGAACTTGCTCTACAAGCTAGTTCAAATAATTTAACAATAGAATTGAACTAGCTCTACAAGCTAGTTTAAATAATTTTGCACTAGAGTAGAACTAGCTCTATAACCTAGTACAAATAATTTTACACTAGAGTTGAACCAGCTCT
Organism: Triticum dicoccoides; assembly: GCF_002162155.2. Classification (NCBI taxonomy): domain Eukaryota; kingdom Viridiplantae; phylum Streptophyta; class Magnoliopsida; order Poales; family Poaceae; genus Triticum; species Triticum dicoccoides. The sequence goes on from NC_041388.1 coordinate 367,090,352, forward strand.
TCAAGCTAGTTCAAATAATTTCAAACTAGAGTTGAACAAGCTCTACAAGCTAGTTCAAATAATTTTACACTAGAGTTCAACTAGCTCTCAAAGCTAGTTCAAATAATTTTGCGCTAGAGTAGAACTAGCTCTATAACCTAGTACAAATAATTTTACACTAGAGTAGAACTAGCTCTATAACCTAGTAAAAATAATTTTACACTAGAGTTGAACTAGCTCTACAAGCTAGTTCCAATAATTTTACACTAGAGTTTAACTAGCTCTACAACCTAGTTCAGATAATTTTACAATAGAGTTGAACTAACTCTACAAGCTAGTTCAAATAATTGTGCACTAGAGTAGAAATAGCTCCATAACCTAGTACAAATAATTTTACACTAGATTTGAACTAGCTCTACAAGCTAGTTCAGATAATTTTACACTAGATTTGAACTAGCTATACAAGCTAGTTCAAATAATTTTACACTACAGTAGAACTAGCTCTATAACCTAGTACAAATAATTTTACACTAGAGTTGAACTTCCTCTTCAAGCTAGTTTAAATAATTTTACACTATAGAGTTGAACTAGATCTGTAACCTAGTTCAAATAAGTTTACACTAGATTTGACATAGCTCTAAAAGCTAGTTCAAATAATTTCACACTAGAGTTGAACTAGCTATACAAGCTTGTAGTCCTGAACAAGCTCAACATTCTTGTTCAAATAATTTTACACAAGAGTAGAACTAGCTCTATAACCTAGTACAAATAATTTTACACTAGAGTTGAACTAGCTCTACAAGCTAGTCAAATAATTCACACTAGATTTGAATTAGCTATACAATCAAGCTCAAATAATCTTACACTAGAGTATGACTAGCTCTATAACCTAGTAAAAATAATTTTACAATAGAGTTGAACTAGCTCTACAAGGTAGTTCCAATAATTTTACACTAGAATTTAACTAGCTCTATAACCTAGTTCAGATAATTTTACACTAGAGTTTAACTAGCTCTACAAGCTAGTTCCAATAATTTTGCACTAGAGTAGAACTAGCTCTATAACCTAGTACAAACAATTTTACACTAGAATTGAACTAGCTCTACAAACTAGTTCAAATAATTTTACACTAGAGTTGAACTAGCTATACAAGCTAGTTCAAATAATTTTACACTAGAGTTGAACTAGCTATACAAGCTAGTTCAAATAATTTTACACTAGAGTAGAACTAGCTCTATAACCTAGTACAAATAATTTTACACTAGAGTTGAACCGGCTCTTCAAGCTAGTTCAAATAATTTTACACTATAGAGTTGAACTAGATCTATAATCTAGTTCAAATAATTTTACACTAGAGTTGAACTAGCTGTACAAGCTAGTTCAAATAATTTTCCACTAGAGTTGAACTAGCTCTATAACCTAGTACAAATAATTTCACAGTAGAGTTGAACTTGCTCTACAAGCTAGTTCAAATAATTTAACAATAGAATTGAATTAGCTCTACAAGCTAGTTTAAATAATTTTGCGCTAGAGTAGAACTAGCTCTATAACCTAGTACAAATAATTTTACACTAGAGTTGAACCAGCTCTTCAAGCTAGTTCAAATAATTTTAAACTAGAGTTGAACAAGCTCTACAAGCTAGTTCAAATAATTTTACACTAGAGTTCAACTAGCTCTCAAAGCTAGTTCAAATAATTTTGCGCTAGAGTAGAACTAGCTCTATAACCTAGTACAAATAATTTTAAACTAGAGTTGAACCAGCTCTTCAAGCTAGTTCAAATATTTTTACACTACAGAGTTGAACTTGATCTAATCTGGTTCAAATAATTTTACAGTAGAGTTGAACTAGCTCTACAAGCTAGTTCAAATAATTTTACACAAGAGTAGAACTAGCTCCATAACCTAGTACAAATAATTTTACACTAGAGTTGAACTAGCTCTACAAGCTAGTTCAAATAATTCACACTAGATTTGAACTAGCTATACAAGCGAGTTCAAATAATTTTACACTAGAGTAGAACTAGCTCTATAACCTAATAAAAATAATTTTACACTAAAGTTGAACTAGCTCTACAAGGTAGTTCCAATAATTTTACACTAGAATTTAACTAGCTCTACAACCTAGTTCAGATAATTTTACACTAGAGTTGAACTAGCTTGTAGAGCTAGTTCAAATAATGTTGCACTAGAGTAGAACTAGCTCTATAACCTAGTACAAATAATTTTACACTAGAATTGAACTAGCTCTAAAAGCTAGTTCAAATAATTATAGACTAGAGTTGAACTGGCTATACAAGCTAGTTCAAATAATTTTACACTAGAGTAGAACTAGCTCTATAACCTAGTACAAATAATTTTACACTAGAGTTGAACCGGCTCTTCAAGCTAGTTCAAATAATTTTACACTATAGAGTTGAACTAGATCTATAATCTAGTTCAAATAATTTTACACTAGAGTTGAACTAGCTATACAAGCTAGTTCAAATAATTTTACACTAGAGTTGAACTAGCTCTATAACCTAGTACAAATAATTTCACAGTAGAGTTGAACTTGCTCTACAAGCTAGTTCAAATAATTTAACACTAGAATTGAACTAGCTCTACAAGCTAGTTCAAATAATTTTACACTAGAGTTGAACTAGATCTATAACCTAGTTCAAATAATTTTACACTAGAGTTGAACTAGCTCTAGAAGCTAGTTCAAATAATTTTACACTAGAGTTGAAGTAGCTATACAAGCTAGTTCAAATAATTTTACACTAGAGTTGAACTAGCTATACAATCTTGTAGACTTGAACAAGCTCAACAAGCTAGTTCAAATAATTTTACACAAGAGTAGAACTAGCTCTATAACCTAGTACAAATAATTTTACACTAGAGTTGAACTAGCTCTACAAGCTAGTTCAAATAATTCAAACTAGATTTGAACTAGCTATACAAGCGAGTTCAAATAATTTTACACTAGAGTAGAACTAGCTCTATAACCTAGTAAAAATAATTTTACACTAGAGTTGAACTAGCTCTACAAGCTAGTTCCAATAATTTTACACTAGAGTTTAACTAGCTCTACAACCTAGTTCAGATAATTTTATAATAGAGTTGAACTAACTCTACAAGCTAGTTCAAATAATTATGCACTAGAGTAGAAATAGCTCCATAACCTAGTACAAATAATTTTACACTAGAGTTGAACTAGCTCTACAAGCTAGTTCATATAATTTTACACTAGATTTGAACTAGCTATACAAGCTAGTTCAAATAATTTTACACTACAGTAGAACTAGCTCTATAACCTAGTACAAATAATTTTACACTAGAGTTGAACTTCCTCTTCAAGCTAGTTTAAATAATTTTACACTATAGAGTTGAACTAGATCTAACCTAGTTCAAATAAGTTTACACTAGATTTGACATAGCTCTAAAAGCTAGTTCAAATAATTTCACACTAGAGTTGAACTAGCTATACAAGCTTGTAGTCCTCAACAAGCTCAACATTCTTGTTCAAATAATTTTACACAAGAGTAGAACTAGCTCTATAACCTAGTACAAATAATTTTACAATAGAGTTGAACTAGCTCTACAAGCTAGTCAAATAATTCACACTAGATTTGAATTAGCTATACAATCAAGCTCAAATAATCTTACACTAGAGTACGACTAGCTCTATAACCTAGTAAAAATAATTTTACAATAGAGTTGAACTAGCTCGACGAGGTAGTTCCAATAATTTTACACTAGAATTTAACTAGCTCTATAACCTAGTTCAGATAATTTTACACTAGAGTTTAACTAGCTCTACAAGCTAGTTCCAATAATTTTGCACTAGAGTAGAACTAGCTCTATAACCTAGTACAAACAATTTTACACTAGAATTGAACTAGCTCTACAAACTAGTTCAAATAATTTTACACTAGAGTTGAACTAGCTATACAAGCTAGTTCAAATAATTTTACACTAGAGTTGAACTAGCTATACAAGCTAGTTCAAATAATTTTACACTAGAGTAGAACTAGCTCTATAACCTAGTACAAATAATTTTACACTAGAGTTGAACCGGCTCTTCAAGCTAGTTCAAATAATTTTACAATATAGAGTTGAACTAGATCTATAACCTAGTACAAATAATTTCACAGTAGAGTTGAACTTGCTCTACAAGCTAGTTCAAATAATTTAACAATAGAATTGAACTAGCTCTACAAGCTAGTTCAAATAATTTTGCACTAGAGTAGAACTAGCTCTATAACCTAGTACAAATAATTTTACACTAGAGTTGAACCAGCTCTTCAAGCTAGTTCAAATAATTTCAAACTAGAGTTGAACAAGCTCTACAAGCTAGTTCAAATAATTTTACACTAGAGTTCAACTAGCTCTCAAAGCTAGTTCAAATAATTTTGCGCTAGAGTAGAACTAGCTCTATAACCTAGTACAAATAATTTTACACTAGAGTAGAACTAGCTCTATAACCTAGTACAAATAATTTTACACTAGAGTTGAACCAGCTCTTCAAGCTAGTTCAAATAATTTTACACTACAGAGTTGAACTTGATCTAATCTGGTTCAAATAATTTTACACTAGAGTTGAACTAGCTCTACAAGCTAGTTCAAATAATTCACACTAGATTTGAACTAGCTATACAAGCGAGTTCAAATAATTTTACACTAGAGTAGAACTAGCTCTATAACCTAATAAAAATAATTTTACACTAAAGTTGAACTAGCTCTACAAGGTAGTTCCAATAATTTTACACTAGAATTTAACTAGCTCTACAACCTAGTTCAGATAATTTTACACTAGAGTTGAACTAGCTTATAGAGCTAGTTCAAATAATGTTGCACTAGAGTAGAACTAGCTCTATAACCTAGTACAAATAATTTTACACTAGAATTGAACTAGCTCTAAAAGCTAGTTCAAATAATTATACACTAGAGTTGAACTGGCTATACAAGCTAGTTCAAATAATTTTACACTAGAGTAGAACTAGCTCTATAACCTAGTACAAATAATTTTACACTAGAGTTGAACCGGCTCTTCAAGCTAGTTCAAATAATTTTAGACTATAGAGTTGAACTAGATCTATAATCTAGTTCAAATAATTTTACACTAGAGTTGAACTAGCTATACAAGCTAGTTCAAATAATTTTACACTAGAGTTGAACTAGCTCTATAACCTAGTATAAATAATTTCACAGTAGAGTTGAACTTGCTCTACAAGCTAGTTCAAATAATTTAACACTAGAATTGAACTAGCTCTACAATCTAGTTCAAATAATTTTGCACTAGAGTAGAACTAGCTCTATAACCAAGTACAAATAATTTTACACTAGAGTTGAACTAGCTCTATAACCTAGTACAAATAATTTCACACTAGAGTTGAACAAGCTCTACAAGCTAGTTCAAATAATTTTACACTAGAGTTCAACTAGCTCTCAAAGCTAGTTCAAATAATTTTGCGCTAGAGTAGAACTAGCTCTATAACCTAGTACAAATAATTTTACACTAGAGTTGAACCAGCTCTTCAAGCTAGTTCAAATAATTTTACACTACAGAGTTGAACTTGATCTAATCTGGTTCAAATAATTTTACACTAGAGTTGAACTAGCTCTACAAGCTAGTTCAAATAATTTTACACAAGAGTAGAACTAGCTCCATAACGTAGTACAAATAATTTTACACTAGAGTTGAACTAGCTCTACAAGCTAGTTCAAATAATTCACACTAGATTTGAACTAGCTATACAAGCGAGTTCAAATAATTTTACACTAGAGTAGAACTAGCTCTATAACCTAATAAAAATAATTTTACACTAAAGTTGAACTAGCTCTACAAGCTAGTTCCAATAATTTTACACTAGAGTTTAACTAGCTCTACAACCTAGTTCAGATAATTTTACACTAGAGTTGAACTAACTCTACAAGCTAGTTCAAATAATGTTGCACTAGAGTAGAACTAGCTCCATAACCTAGTACAAATAATTTTACACTAGAGTTGAACTAGCTTTCAAGCTAGTTTAAATAATTTTACACTATAGAGTTGAACTAGATCTGTAACCTAGTTCAAAGAAGTTTACACTAGATTTGACATAGCTCTAAAAGCTAGTTCATATAATTTTACACTAGAGTTAAATTAGCTATACAAGCTTGTTGTCGGGGGAAACTGATCCACGAACACCTATGGGGCCGGCGGACCGGGCCCCTTTCGGTTCGGCGGGGCGCGGAGATCGCACGAAGAGCAGATCGAGGCGAAGCACACGAGCAGTTTTACCTAGCTTCAGAGCTCTCCGGAGAGATAACACTCCTACTGCTGCTTGTCTGGTTGTATTATCTTCTTGCTCGCGAGAGCTAAGTGTTTTCTGGCTCACGAATGAATCGAACCGAACCCCCTCTACGTTGCGCATGGGCCTCCTTTTATACGCTAAAGTGGTCACCGACAGGTGGCAACACAAAGAAGGGTACAAATGTAAAAAGCGAGGTGGTTGGTACAGTTACTTGTACAATGCACCCTACCTAACCCTGACGGCAGGGGACAAGGGCATTAAATGCCCATCTTAGTCGCCCAAACAGTGCAGAAAAGGACCGTTAGGGACGCCACCGTTCGCCACGATGGTGATCTTGTCAGCTTCGCATGCCACTGCGCCCTGCTGGCTGCACAGCCTCCCGCCACGCGCACCTGGAGAGGCCCCCAGAGCGACACGTTGGTGGATGCACTGGAGCGTGGGCACAGAGTGGCCGCCTGCCGCGGCAAGCGCCTTGTCGCTGTTGTTATCTTGTCGGGTCCGGAAGCTTGTCGCTCACCGGGCCTCGAGGTACCTTGGTTGGTCTTCCCGGCAAGCTCCTCTTGCCGGGGCCTTGTTGCCTTGCCGGAGCGCGTGGCGCGTCGCGGCAAGTTCCTTGGGGTGCCTTGGTTGGCCTTCCCGGCAAGCTCCCCTTGCCGGGGCCTTGTCTCCTGAGCTTAAATACTTTGTTCTTGAATGGCTCCAAGGGAACCACGGAGGATCTTGGCGTTCGCCTGGTAAACCTTGCTGCGGGGTGCTGCAACTTCCCGTGCACAAGTTCGGGGTACTAGGGTACCCCTATTCTAGTACACCGACAGGAGCCCTCGGGCCTGGGCCAGACACGGTGCCGAGCGCTATTGGGCCAGGCCCAAGACAGGGCACGGGCACACGCGGACTAGGCCACACCGAATCTCGCTCCGTATCCACCGCACTCTCCCCTAACGGCACGCATTGAATGCGGCATCGTGGGAGAGATCATGGGTGGTTCTTTATTCGGAAGGGCGAAATGTCCGCCCCGTCCCTCTTTATAAGCAGAGGAAACAGGGGCAGTTCATTCCCCCTTGCTGGTTGCTACTACTCCGTCTTCACGAACCT
>NC_041388.1:367097873-367151558 GCF_002162155.2 Triticum dicoccoides
CCCATTGCCACTAGCATCACCAACGCCTTCGACCTCCCCCACCACCTCCGCCATGGCTCCGAAAGCCGACAAGGGAAAGGTCGTGAAGTCGGCCGAGGCGCAGCAGCTCGCGGCGCTGCGGAAGGAGCGGGCGATCTTCTCCCCCCAGCTAGGCGTGCAGGAGCTGAGGGAGTACTTCTACCTCTTTTGGGCGACGGAGACGCGGGCGCATCCGCTCACGAGGGTACTCCCGGCCGCTGCTTCGGAGCTGGCTCCAAACGGGTACCAATTCTTCGCGCTGTTCTTCTATTGCAGGCTCTGCCCGCCCTTCTCGGAGTTCTTCTGCGATATCATGAACACTACGGCTTCCGCCTCCTTGACTTTACCCCCAATGCCGTTCTGACCATGGCAATGTGCGAAAACTTTGTCGGAGTCCACCCCAGTGTTGCCCTTTTCCGCCACTTCTTCGTACCTCGGGTAGAGAGAGGAGATCCGCTTGCCGGAGGGATCACCTGGATCTCGATAGTCGGCAAGAAGGAGGTGTACTTGGAGGGTGAGCTCCGCAGCAAGTGGGATGAGTGGAGAGCGGAGTGGTGCTGGATCGTCGAGGAGAATCCGCAGCCCTTCACCACCGTGCGCCAAGTTCCAATTGTGCGCGGCAATGACTGGAGCAACATGGCCCCGGAAGACGAGAGGCTGAAGATCGCCATCACTAGGATCCTTCGCCTCAGGCTTGCCGGGCTCACTGTAGGCGCTGTAGGCGCAGATTTCCTCCGCCGCCGCATCGCCCCCCTGCAGGAGTGGGGGAGGCCCGCCTGGGAATTCAAGAACTCGGCGGACATCATGAGGCTGCGGCCGGTTCTCAACTACAACTTCACCGTCTTGGAGCTGGATGCAATGCTCCTGGAGTTGTTCAAACGTGACCCCCAGCACCCATTCACGCTGCCGAGGGGCGTCGTTCCATTGTGCAATAATTCTTCGCTTGACCGGATCCGTGCCATGATGCCGTTGTGCGATTCACACGGAATCGTTCCAGCTTGGCAAGAGCCTGCGGATGACGTCGTGCAAGCATTCTTCGACAACTTGGAAGAAGTGCCGGTCCATGCTAACGAGAAGAAGAGCCTCACCCGTGACACCACCGACGAGGAGCTGCAGCGCATCGCGCGCATCGCCACTAGGGCGGAAGAGGTTGCGGCCGCAGCTGCCGCGGGCGTGTTCGGGTTCACTGTGGAGGAGGCGGAGGCTGCAGAGGCGGCAAACCTTGCCGAGCGCGCGGAGTTCATTGGCGAGGAAGAGCCTGCCGGTTCTGAAGCCGAGCCGAGTGAGGCCGGCGAGGAAGAGCCAGAGCCTTCAGAAAGCTTGCCGCAGGCGGAGCCCCCGGCGCCGCCAAGGAGGCGTCTTTGCAGGGTCGCGGACGTAGTGGGGCGGCAGCCGGGTCAACAGCCGCCGAGCCATGCGACATGCTCCACCGCGGCAAGCAATGTTGCCGCGGGAGCGCCTCACACAGCAGCGGCAACTGGAGCGGGATCTTCCCGGGCCGCCGCCACCGCCCCCGCCAAGCGGGCAAGGGATCCTACTCCTCCGCCTCGCCGCACCAGAGGGGAGCCGGACTTCAATCTTTCCGCGCTCAGCTCCGACGAGGAGGAAGAAGAGTAAGTTTCCTTGGTGCTCTTCTAGTTCTTCAATCTTGTTGTTTTTATCTTGTATCTGACTTGCTTCAATCTGGACTCCTTTCTTTTCAGGACGCTGGCCCAGAGAGCGGCGAAGAGGGCCAAGGCCGCGGTGATCATCATCGAAGATGACCCCACCGTGTCAGCAGGGGGTGGGTCCGAGACCACCTGGACGGACCCGGCAATCGCTCCTCAAAGCAGCCCCCAGCGCAGCCCCCAGCGTAAGTTCATAGTTAGCTTTCTGCTGTCAGGCGCGCATGAGTGCTTTTTCCTTTGTTGATATCTTGCTTGTTGATTTGTGCAGGAGCAGAGCAGCCACATCAGGAGCGCCCGGAAGCTGGTCCCGAAGTGCCACCTGCTTCGACTGCGCCGCCAAGGGAGGAGTCCCCGGCAAGGGAGCACTCTCCGGCAAGGGGGAACTCTCCGGCAAGGGAGGACTCTCCGGCAAGGGGCAGCACCGTCGATCCTGCGGCGGCTGAGACCGCAACTGCAGGTCTTGGCACAGGTAATTCCCTCGTCCAAAAACTTTCCCTTGGGTTCTTCTTCTTCTGATTTTCTTCTCTTGGATTTTTGATTGATTTTTCTCCCTTCTTCGTTCTTCAGACCCATCTGCTGCTGAGCCAATGGATACAGAGGGCGCCAGTGAGGAAGGGTCCGGTGCTGATGAGACCGCCGGTGAGGAGGCCGCCAAGGCTGCCGCCGCAGAAGCCGGCGAGGGGTCGGGCGATCGCACTGACGACCCTGAGGCCGCAGGAGCGCCAGGCGCTGTGCTGACCGCCGATCCCTCTGCCGCTTCTGTGGAGCCGGGATCCGAGGAGCCCCAGCTCGGCGCCTACTTGAAGGCCGGCAACGATATCTTCATCAAGCTACCCTGGGCGTCGAGCTCCAGGGCGCCGGTCGAGGGGGAAACTTTTGATGGGGAGGTGCTCGCCTCTGCTAGACTGTCGTTGGTCGACGCGCACAGCAGCAGCAGTGGCGAGCCTGAGGAGGAGCAGCTGCTACGGAAGCTACTGTCACTCTACCGCGCCCGGCAAGCCAAGCTGGCTTCCCGGGAAGCGCTTGTCGCGAAGGCGGGAGTTGACATGGAGAAGCGCGCGGAGGAGCTCCGGGGCCACAATCAAGAAGCTCTCCGGTCCCTGGCATAGGAGCGAGAGCGACTCGACGAGGAGCGCACGGCCTTCCTTCTCGAGAAGGCCGAAGCTGAGGAGGAACAAAGGCTGGCCGCCGAGAAGCAGTCCGCGCGAGAAGGTGAATTGGTGCAGCGGAAGGCCAACCTCGACAGCTACGAGGAGGAGCTCGCCGAGCGTGAGCAAGCACTTGGCGGGGCGCTCAAGGAAGCAAAGGACGCTGCCGCGATCGCAGAGGCCGCCAAGAAAGAGCTGGAGGAGAAGGTGGCGCAACTGGAGGCCAACATCGGGAAGAGCGGCGAGGAGCTTGCCGCGCTCAAGCGTGAGCATGAGAAGGATGCTGCCGCCCACGGTGAGCTTCAAGGTCTTCTCGCTGAGATGGGCAAGGAGCTCAGCGCCGCCAAGGATTCCAATGCGGTCCTGGAGTTGAAGCTGGCCACGCTGATGCAGACGCTGGAGGCCGCCAAGGAGCGGGAGAAGACCTTGTCGGAGAAGGTCAAAGCTGACAAGGCGCTGCTGGAGAGCATCACAGTTACCCAGAACTCGTTCAGAGACACTATGGAGCACTGGACCGATGGTCTGGTGAATATTGCCGCAGTCATCAACGAGGAGCTGGTGCAGCTGGGGATGGAGGACTTTGGGTATCCCTCCGACGAGAATCTCCAACCCAGCGCCAAGCTCAGCCTGTTCTTCAAGGGCGTGGCGACGGCACTCCAGCGGCTCCGAGAGAGGATCCCAAAGCAGCTGGCCGATGAGTCGCGCAAAATCTGCGCCGGGGTTCTCCAGAAGGTGCTGATGAAGGTGGCCTTCCGCAATCCAGGCCTCAGCTTCACCAACGTCCTCAAGTCCTTGCCGCCAGACGCCGATCGGGACGCACTCAAGGCCCTTGTCGCACCCATTGTGGACAAAGTGAGCGAGATCAAGAGGGTCGAGGGCGGACGCGTAGACTAGGCCGCCCATTTCTTCTTTTCCCTTGTCGCTGCTAATCATGTTATGAAAACAGTCTGTTAGAGCTGCGACAAGTTATCTTGTAATATAACTTTATTTCTGTTATTAATTGCTATGTTATTTCCTCTACTAGATTCCTTCCTTTGTATGTTTTTACCCTATGCTTCTAGGGAACTTGTCGGCGCAGGCACCCGAGCCGCGAGCGCTGAGTGCGGAACTTCAGCAGCCTGCTGGCGGCGTCGCTTCCGACAAGAAACCTTGTCGCGACTAGATGCAGCACACTTAAGTTGTTGAGCGGACTCGAAACAAAGTAAGGGCGCAACTAGCCACGAGTTGGTTCCTCCACGCACAGGTTTTCCATACAAAGCAGGGTCGTTCGAGGAAGATAACTCAAAAATTAAAAACTGATTGCTCAAACTTTGGCAACTTAGCTTTTCTGTCGTTTGCTTCCCGGCAAGGCAAAACTTTGCTTGAACGACGCCTGGTCCATAGCACAATCTTCTCCTTCCCCCCCCCCGGCAAACTTGTGTGCGAGGGAACCTTCTTTTCCTTTGTTGAAAAAGAAGAAAGAAGAGAAAATAATGATATGGGGCCCTTCGGCTCGTTATTGCTTACCGGATGTAGGTGCTGCACAAAGTGTCAGATAACGCATGCAAGAAAGAAACTAATGCATGAAATGGACAAGTTGTGCGGAGCACATGGGGTTTTAGTTATGCACGGGATCTGCGCCCGGCTTTGTACAAAGGATTACATGCAACGGCGGCAAGACTTGTACAAAAGGTGGTTGCCGGAACGGGTTCCGGCAACCGCGCCCTATGGGAAAAACTTACGAAGATGTTCTATGTTCCAGGAGTTGCTCACCGGAATGCCATCTTCGGTCTCAAGGTGGACAACGCCGGGCCTTGTGACTCATTTCACCCGATAAGGGCCTTCCCACTTTGGCGTCAACTTGTTGGAATTCTTGGCGGACTGAACGCGCCGAAGAACAAGGTCGCCTTCCTCGAAGCTTCTGGCATTAACTTTGCGGCTATGGTAGCGGCGCAAAGCTTGCTGGTATCGAGCAGCTCGTACAGCAGCCTGAAGACGATCTTCCTCAAGGAGCAGCGCGTTGTCTTGTCGCAGTTGTTCTTGCTCAAGCTCATCATAAGCGAGCACTCGAGGCGATCCGTATACGAGTTCCGTGGGGAGAACTGCCTCTGCTCCATAGACTAGAGCGAAAGGCGTCTAGCCAGTGGCTCGATTTGGCGTCGTTCTGATCGACCAAAGAACCGCCGGCAGCTCCTCGATCCAGTTTCTTCCGCACTTGTGCAGCCTGTCGAAAGTTCTGGTCTTGAGCCCGCGCAGCACTTCAGCATTTGCCCTCTCTGCTTGACCGTTGCTTCTCGGATGAGCAACAGAAGCAAAGCAGACCTTGGCGCCAAGGTCTTGGACGTACTACATGAAGGTGCGGCTCGTGAATTGCGTGCCGTTGTCGGTGATGATCCTGTTAGGGATCCCGAAACGGCAAACAATTGACCTGAAGAACTTGACTGCTGACTGTGCTGTCACCTTCCTCACTGGCTGCACTTCCGGCCACTTTGTGAACTTGTCGATTGCGACATACAAGTACTCAAAGCCCCCGACAGCTTGGGGGAAAGGGCCGAGGATATCGAGCCCCCACACCGAAAATGGCCAGGATAAAGGGATCATCTGGAGAGCTTGAGCTGGCTGGTGTATCTGTTTGGAGTGGAACTGGCACGCTTCACACTTGGTTACTTGTGCAGTTGCATCCTGGAGGGTTGTCGGTCAAAAGAAACCTTGCCGCAAAGCTTTGCCGGCAAGTGCTCTTGCGCCAATGTGGTGGCCACATATGCCTCCATGTATCTCTGCCAACAGCTTTTGTCCATCTTCCCGGCAAATACACTTCAATTTCACACCGTTGAGTCTTCTTCTGTAAAGTATGCTATCGACAAACTGGTACATACTTGACTGTCGGGATACTTTTTCCGCTTCTTCTTGCTCTTCGGGAAGTTCTCCTGTCTGAAGGAAATGGACAATTTGATGTGCCCATGCTGGAGCTTGTGGCTCGACAACAAGGACTAAAGGCACATCTGCTGCTGCGGGAACATCCGCTTCTACGGCAAGGATTTGCGGCCCTGCCGGAGCTTGATGTTCCCCGGCAAGCTTGCCGGAGCAAAACTTGTCGGGGGCGTCTGCTTCAACGGAACAAACCATAAGGCTTGCCGGAGCAGACTGCCCCTCAGCAACCTTGGTGTTGATCTTGGGGACTTTCTTGGCGGCGGCTTCGGGGAGCTTTGCCGGAAAGTAGTCACCAGAAATCAACTTCTTCTTCTTGCTTTGTCCAGTTGATGGTGTTACGGATGGCTGAGTCAACTTGAGCTCAAAGATCCCTCGTTCCACAGGTAACTTTAGTGCGGCGCACTTTGACAGGCCATCAGCAATGTCATTCTGAGCTCTTGGGATATGCTCCATCTGTAGGCCGTCAAAGTGCTCTTCTAGCTTCTTCACCTCATCAACATATGATTCCATCAATGGACTCTGGTAGTTCTTGTTCACTTGGCGGACGACAAGCTGTGAGTCACCCCTGACAATGAGCTTCTTGATTCGAAGGTCTGCTGCAACTCTGAGGCCGGCAAGCAATCCTTCATACTCTGCAGTATAGTTGGTTGCTTGCTCCTTGGGAAAGTGCATCTGGACTACGTACTTGAGGTGCTCTCCGGTGGGTGCGACAAGCAGCATGCCCGCACCGGCGCCTTGCAGCGAGAAGGCACCATCAAAGTACGTCAGCCACTCTTTGCTTGCCTCTTTGATGGGGATGCTCATCTCTGGAATTTCTTCATCCGGGGTTGCCGTCCATTCTGCTATGAATTCTGCCAATGCTCTGCTTTGGATAGTTGAAGTGATCTCAAACTTGAGGCCAAAGCTTGACAGTTCCAGCGCCCACTCGACAATCCTGCCTGTCGCTTGTGGATTCTGCAGTATCCTCTTCAGCGGAAAGCGAGTGACGACTGTGATCTCATGTGCTTGGAAGTAATGGCGCAGCTTTCTCGAGGCCATGAGGAGGCCAAAAAGCAACTTCTGCACACCAGAGTACCTTGATCTAGCCCCCTGTAGAAGGGAACTGACAAAGTAAACTGGACGATGCACCATTCTCTTCTGCATCTTATCTTGCTCCTACGCAGATCCATCTCTATCGGGACCAGAGCTTGTCGGCGAAGCCCCCTGCTTGTCGCTGGATGCATCTGCCGTGGTTGCTGGCTCATCATCTGCCTCCCTCTCCGCCACTAACGCAGCACTAACCACTTGATTGGTTGCCGCTATATACAGCAGCAACTTCTCTTGCGGCTTAGGTGCGACAAGCGTTGGAGTGGAGGACAGGTATCTCTTCAAGTCTTGCAGCGCAGCCTCAGCCTCCGGAGTCCATTTCATTGGACCTGCTTTTTTCAAAATTTTGAAAAATGGCAGGGCGCGCTCAGCAGATCTAGAGATAAACCTGCTGAGAGCAGCCACGCAACCGGCAAGCCTTCGTACATCCTTGACGCGCTTTGGTGCTTCGATCTGCTCAATGACCTTGATCTTGTCGGGATTGGCTTCAATTCCCCGCTGGGACACGAAGAACCCGAGAAGCTTGCCGGAAGGGACTCCAAACACGCACTTCTCGGGGTTAAGCTTGAGGTTGATCCTGCGCAGATTTGCAAATGTTTCGTCTAAATCTTGAATCAGGGTCGCCCTATTCTTGCTTTTGACCACTATGTCATCCATGTAGGCTTCCACATTTCTGTGCATCTGCGGCTCAAAAGCGTGGTGGACTACCCTTGCGAATGTTGAACCAGCATTCTTCAAACCGAAAGGCATCCGTACGAAGCAGTACGTGCCACATGGGGTAATAAATGCGGTTTTCTCTTCATCTTCTTCTGCCATGAAGATCTGATGGTATCCTGAGTATGCATCAAGAAATGAAAGCAAATCACATCCAGCTGTGGAGTCAACAATCTGGTCAATACGCGGCAAGGGAAATGGGTCTTTGGGACAAGCTTTATTAACATCAGTGAAGTCAATACAAAGCCTCCATTTCCCGTTAGCCTTGCGCACGACAACAGGGTTGGCCAACCACGTGGGATGGAGCACTCCTCTGACAAGGCCTGCTGCTTCCAACTTCTTGATTTCTTCTGTGATGAATTCTTGGCGCTCCACTGCCTGTTTCCTGACTTTCTGCTTGACGGGCCGCGCATGAGGACAAACGGCAAGGTGGTGCTCAATTACTTTCCTGGGAACATCGGGGATATCAGACGGTTGCCACACAAACATGTCGACATTCGCCCACAGGAAAGCAACGAGCGCGCTTTCCTATTTGGGGTCAAGAGTGGCGCTGATGGTGAAGGTACCACCAGCACCGTCCTCCTTGGCGGACACCTTCTTGGTCTCAGGTGGAGCTGCCATTGCCTTCTTACACTTGCCGGTGGAGCTCGATGGTGCGTCCTTGACGGTAGCACAGCACTCCGAAGAGGTGCGCTTGCCGGAGTGGGCATCAGAGCTCTTGCCGGACTTGGTCTTCTTCTTCCCCCCGGGAGCTTCAGCGGCAAGTGTCTTGCATTCTGCTGCGGCTGCTGCTTCCCGGTAGATCTTGTCGGCACAGATAAGAGCATCCTTCTTGTCGCCAGGGACAGAGATGACACTTATCGGGCCCGGCATTTTCAGTACGTTGTACGCATAGTGAGAGGCTGCCATGAACTTGGCGAGTGCCGGACGGCCAAGGATTCCATTGTAAGGTAATGGAAAGTCAGCAACATCAAATGTGACCCTCTCAGTCCTGAAGTTCAGCTCGCTGCCAAATGTTACCGGCAACGTGATCTTTCCCTTGGGCTTGCTTCTTCCCGGGTTGATTCCTTGAAACGTACCGGTCTCTTCGAGCTCGCTGTCAGGGATCATGGCCCTTGGTGCGGTGGATCTTGCAATACTGCTTGTTGGTGCCGTCCTGCTTGTCGGCGACCGCCACCTCCGCGGCAACCTCCTTGCCGGAGTCACCAGCTTTGGCTTCCTTGGCGCCACCACCGTTTCCGGACTGCTCAACAACTAGCACCTCTTTGCCTTTCCTCCTTCTGTTGTTCCGCCGCTGGTTCTTCCTTGCCGGGGCAGCATCTTCACTGTCAGATCCTCCCGCTCCTACATTCTCTCCGGGGAGTCTCCTCCCTTCCTCAGCACGTGCACACTTGTCGGCCAGTCCATATAACTCACTGACGTCCCTGATCTTGCACATCGCCATTTCCTCCCACATCCTGCGGTTTCCCACGTTCTGATGGAACGCGCTGATCACCGCGGCAGGGTGGACGTCTGGGATGTTGTGCTGTACACTGCTGAATCTCTGAATGTACTTGCGCAGGGGCTCTCCTTCCTTCTGGGCGAGCAGATGAAGATCACTCTCCTGGCCATGAGGCTTGTGTCCGCCTGTGAAGGCGCTGACAAACTGATGGCACAGATCAGCCCAAGAGGATATGGAGTTGTCCGGCAAGTGCATGAGCCAGGACCTGACGTTGGGCTTGAGTACCAGCGGGAAGTAGTTGGCAAGGATCTTGTCATCCCGTCCCCCAGCAGCCTGCACCGCAATGGTGTAAATGCTGAGGAACTCCGACGGATGCGTCTTGCCGTCGTACTTCTCCGGTACGTCTGGCTTGAAGTTCTTCGTGCTGGGCCACTGGACTTGCCGCAGCTCACGAGTGAACGCAGGGCAACCTACCGCGTACGGTATAATGCCTGGTTCCTCTAGCGCATGCACGTCAATAGAGGGCCCAGCGCGCTTGTCGGATTGACGTCGCGCTTCTCTTCGGCGCTCGATGCGAGTTCGAGCGTCTTCTTGTTGTCGATCATGAAGAACTTGGCGCTGATCGCGACGAGCTCGTGGATCCAAAGATGCGGTGGAGTCGCTGTCGAGGTGGATCCGGCGAGTCGGCGATCTTGGCCTTCGGGGTGGTGATTGCATGGTAGTTGCACCTCCACCCGTTTCGTCGCCACCGGCTCGCGCCCGGCAACCCTGCCGCGGCGGCAACGCGCTCGGCCGCCGTGGAGTGTCGCCGTTGGCGTAGCCGATGAGAGTCTGAATGGTGGCCCTCCATTCGTCGATCTTGTCCGACGTTGGAGGGTAATGTAGGAGAAGTTGAGCTCGCGCCAAAGCTTCTGCTGGAGTGGTGGGTGGCAGTGGCGGACGGCGCGAGGAGCGGGATGTGCTCGGACTTCTAACTATGTCAGAAGGAGTAGTATCCCGTCCAGGCGACCGTGCCCCGCTCGTGCCAGCACGCTGGCGTGCATGCTGGTCTTGAGCGCCCCGAGATCCACCAGCTTGGTCTTGGCCTATCATGTGTATGGCACTGCAAGTGCCATGACGCTGTTGGTCTTGCACCTCCTGAGAGTGGCGTGGAACATGTACAGTCGCCGAGGTTTGTGCAGCCTTGTTCTTGGACCTGGCAGCATCATGAGCTTCCTCGTCGATGTCCATTCTTCCGCCGGCATCCATTCCACCACCCGTTTGCTCCAACAGTGGCGGAAGTGACGTGGACGGAGCGGCTGCCGCCGAAGTCTTCTTCTTCGGTGGCATGTTGATGAAGGGAATGAAGATCTAGCTTGTGTGAACGTCGGATCAGGTTCACACCATCTCGACGCCCCCTACCTGGCGCGCCAAAGATGTCGGGGGAAACTGATCCACGAACACCTATGGGGCCAGCGGACCGGGCCCCTTTCGGTTCGGCGGGGGGCGGAGATCGCACGAAGAGCAGATCGAGGCGAAGCACACGAGCAGTTTTACCCAGCTTCGGAGCTCTCCGGAGAGATAACACTCCTACTGCTGCTTGTCTGGTTGTATTATCTTCTTGCTCGCGAGAGCTAAGTGTTTTCTGGCTCACGAATGAATCGAACCGAACCCCCTCTACGTTGCGCATGGGCCTCCTTTTATACGCTAAAGGGGTCACTGACAGGTGGCAACGCAGAGAAGGGTACAAATGTAAAAAGCGAGGTGGTTGGTACAGTTACTTGTACAGTGCACCCTACCTAACCCTGACGGCAGGGGACAAGTGCATTAAATGCCCGTCTGAGTCACCCAAACAGTGCAGAAAAGGACCGTTAGGGGCGCCACCGTTCGCCACGATGGAGATCTTGTCAGCTTCGCATGCCACTGCGCCCTGCTGGCTGCACAGCCTCCCGCCACACGCGCCTGGAGAGGCCCCCAGAGCAACACGTTGGTGGATGCACTGGAGCGTGGGCACAGAGTGGCCGCCTGCCGCAGCAAGCGCCTTGCCGCTGTTGTTATCTTGTCGGGTCCGGAAGCTTGTCGCTCACCGGGCCTCGAGGTACCTTGGTTGGTTTTCCGGGCAAGCTCCTCTTGCCGGGGCCTTGTTGCCTTGCCGGAGCACGTGGCGCGTCGCGGCAAGTTCCTTGGAGTGCCTTGGTTGGCCTTCCCGGCAAGCTCCTCTTGCCGGGGCCTTGTTGCCTTGCCGGAGCGCGTGGCGCGTCGCGGCAAGTTCCTTGGGGTGCCTTGGTTGGCCTTCCCGGAAAGCTCCCCTTGCCGGGGCCTTGTCTCCTGAGCTTAAA
This sequence comes from Triticum dicoccoides, assembly GCF_002162155.2. Classification (NCBI taxonomy): domain Eukaryota; kingdom Viridiplantae; phylum Streptophyta; class Magnoliopsida; order Poales; family Poaceae; genus Triticum; species Triticum dicoccoides. The sequence goes on from NC_041388.1 coordinate 367,109,176, forward strand.
TACTTTTTTCTTGAATGGCTCCAAGGGAACCACGGAGGATCTTGGCGTTCCCCTGGTAAACCTTGCCGCGGGGTGCTGCAACTGCTCGTGCACAAGTTCGGGGTACTAGGGTACCCCTATTCTAGTACACCGACACTTGTAGACTTGAACAATCTCAACATGCTAGTTCAAATTATTTTACACAAGAGTAGAACTAGCTCTATAACCTAGTACAAATAATTTTACTCTAGAGTTGAACTAGCTCTACAAGCTAGTCAAATAATTCACACTAGATTTGAACTAGCTATACAATCGAGTTCAAATAATTTTACACTAGAGTACAACTAGCTCTATAACCTAGTAAAAATAATTTTACAATAGAGTTGAACTATCTCTACAAGGTAGTTCCAATAATTTTACACTAGAATTTAACTAGCTCTACAACCTAGTTCAGATAATTTTACACTAGAGTTGAACTAGCTCTACAAGCTAGTTCAAATAATTTTGCACTAGAGTAGAACTAGCTCTATAACCTAGTACAAATAATTTTACACTAGAATTGAACTAGCTCTACAAGCTAGTTCAAATAATTTTACACTAGAGTTGAACTAGCTATACAAGCTAGTTCAAATAATTTTACACTAGAGTAGAACTAGCTCTGTAACCTATTACAAATAATTTTACACTAGAGTTGAACCGGCTCTTCAAGCTAGTTCAAATAATTTTACACTATAGAGTTGAACTAGATCTATAATCTAGTTCAAATAATTTTACACTAGAGTTGAACTAGCTCTATAACCTAGTACAAATAATTTCACACTTGAGTTGAACTTGCTCTACAAGCTAGTTCAAATAATTTAACACTAGAATTGAACTAGCTCTACAAGATAGTTCAAATAATTTTGCACTAGAGTAGAACAAGCTCTATAACCTAGTACAAATGATTTTACACTAGAGTTGAACTAGCTCTATAACCTAGTTCAAGTAATTTTACACTTCTATTGAACTATCTCTACAAGCTAGTTCAGATAATTTTACACTAGAGTTGAACTTGCTCTACAAGCTAGTTCAAATAATTTTGCACTAGAGAAGAACTAGCTCTATAACCTAGTACAAATAATTTTACACTAGAATTGAACTAGCTGTACAAGCTAGTTCAAATAATTTTACACTAGAGTTGAAGTAGTTATACAAGCTAGTTCAAATAATTTTACACTAGAGTAGAACTAGCTCTCTAACCTAGTACAAATAATTTTACACTAGAGTTGAACCGGCTCTTCAAGTTAGTTCAAATAATTTTACACTATAGAGTTGAACTAGATCTATAACCTAGTTCAAATAATTTTACACTAGAGTTGAACTAGCTCTACAAGCTAATTCAAATAATTTTACACTAGAGTTGAACTAGCTATACAAGCTAGTTCAAATAATTTTACACTAGAGTTGAACTAGCTCTCTAACATAGTACAAATAATTTTACACTAGAGTTGAACCGGCTCTACCAGCTAGTTCAAATAATTTTGCACTAGAGTAGAACTAGCTCTATAACATAGTACAAATAATTTTACACTAGAGTTGAACTAGCTCTACAAGCTAGTTCAAATAATTTTACACTAGAGTTGAACTAGCTATACAATCTAGTTCAAATAATTTTACACTAGAGTAGCACTAGCTTTATAACCTAGTACAAATAATTTTACACTAGAGTTGAACTAGCTCTTCAAGATAGTTTAGATAATTTTACACTATAGATTTGAAGTAGATCTATAACCTAGTTCAAATAAGTTTACACTAGATTCGACATAGCTCTAAAAGCTAGTTCAAATAATTTTACACTAGAGTTGAACTAGCTATACAAGCTTGTAGACTTGAACAAGCTCAACATGCTAGTTCAAATAAGTTTACACAAGAGTAGTACTAGCTCTATAACCTAGTACAAATAATTTTGCACTACAGTTGAACTAGCTCTACAAGCTAGTCAAATAATTCACACTAGATTTGAACTAGCTATACAATCTAGTTCAAATAATTTTACACTAGAGTAGAACTAGCTCTATAACCAAGTAAAAATAATTTTACAATAGAGTTGAAATAGCTCTATAAGGTAGTTCCAATAATTTTACACTAGAATTTAACTAGCTCTACAACCTAGTTCACATAATTTTACACTAGAGTTGAACTAGCTCTACAAGCTAGTTCAAATAATTTTGCACTAGAGTAGAACTAGTTCTATAACCTAGTACAAATAATTTTACACTAGAATTGAACTAGCTCTACAAGCTAGTTCAAATAATTTTACACTAGAGTTAAACTAGTTGTACAAGCTAGTTTAAATAATTTTACACTAGAGTAGAACTAGCTCACTAACCTAGTACAAATAATTTTACACTAGTGTTGAACCGGCTCTTCCAGCTAGATCAAATAATTTTACACTATAGAGTTGAACTACATCTATAACCTAGTTCAAATAATTTTACACTAGAGTTGAACTAGCTCTACAAGCTAGTTCAAATAATTTTGCACTAGAGTAGAACAAGCTCTATAACCTAGTACAAATGATTTTACACTAGAGTTGAACTAGCTCTATAACCTAGTTCAAGTAATTTTACACTTCTATTGAACTATCTCTACAAGCTAGTTCAGATAATTTTACACTAGAGTTGAACTTGCTCTACAAGCTAGTTCAAATAATTTTGCACTAGAGAAGAACTAGCTCTATAACCTAGTACAAATAATTTTACACTAGAATTGAACTAGCTGTACAAGCTAGTTCAAATAATTTTACACTAGAGTTGAAGTAGTTATACAAGCTAGTTCAAATAATTTTACACTAGAGTAGAACTAGCTCTCTAACCTAGTACAAATAATTTTACACTAGAGTTGAACCGGCTCTACCAGCTAGTTCAAATAATTTTGCACTAGAGTAGAACTAGCTCTATAACATAGTACAAATAATTTTACACTAGAGTTGAACTAGCTCTACAAGCTAGTTCAAATAATTTTACACTAGAGTTGAACTAGCTATACAATCTAGTTCAAATAATTTTACACTAGAGTAGAACTAGCTTTATAACCTAGTACAAATAATTTTACACTAGAGTTGAACTAGCTCTTCAAGATAGTTTAGATAATTTTACACTATAGATTTGAAGTAGATCTATAACCTAGTTCAAATAAGTTTACACTAGATTCGACATAGCTCTAAAAGCTAGTTCAAATAATTTTACACTAGAGTTGAACTAGCTATACAAGCTTGTAGACTTGAACAAGCTCAACATGCTAGTTCAAATAAGTTTACACAAGAGTAGTACTAGCTCTATAACCTAGTACAAATAATTTTGCACTACAGTTGAACTAGCTCTACAAGCTAGTCAAATAATTCACACTAGATTTGAACTAGCTATACAATCTAGTTCAAATAATTTTACACTAGAGTAGAACTAGCTCTATAACCAAGTAAAAATAATTTTACAATAGAGTTCAAATAGCTCTATAAGGTAGTTCCAATAATTTTACACTAGAATTTAACTAGCTCTACAACCTAGTTCACATAATTTTACACTAGAGTTGAACTAGCTCTACAAGCTAGTTCAAATAATTTTGCACTAGAGTAGAACTAGTTCTATAACCTAGTACAAATAATTTTACACTAGAATTGAACTAGCTCTACAAGCTAGTTCAAATAATTTTACACTAGAGTTAAACTAGTTGTACAAGCTAGTTTAAATAATTTTACACTAGAGTAGAACTAGCTCACTAACCTAGTACAAATAATTTTACACTATAGAGTTGAACTACATCTATAACCTAGTTCAAATAATTTTACACTAGAGTTGAACTAGCTCTACAAGCTAGTTCAAATAATTTTACACTAGAGTTGAACTAGCTATACAAGCTAGTTCAAATAATTTTACACTAGAGTTGAACTAGCTCTATAACCTAGTACAAATAATTTAACAGTAGAGTTGAACTTGCTCTACAAGCTAGTTCAAATAATTTAACACTAGAATTGAACTAGCTCTACAAGCTAGTTCAAATAATTTTGCCCATAGAGTAGAACTAGCTCTATAACCTAGTACAAATAATTTTACACTAGAGTTGAACTAGCTCTATAACCTAGTACAAATAATTTCACACTAGAGTTGAACAAGCTCTACAAGCTAGTTCAAATAATTTTACACTAGAGTTGAACTAGCTCTCAAAGCTAGTTCAAATAATTTTGCTCTAGAGTAGAACTAGCTCTATAACCTAGTTCAAATAATTTTACACTAGAGTTGAACTAGCTATACAATCTTGTAGACTTGAACAAGCTCAACAAGCTAGTTCAAATAATTTTACACAAGAGTAGAACTAGCTCTATAACCTAGTAAAAATAATTTTACACTAGAGTTGAACTAGCCCTACAAGCTAGTTCAAATAATTTTACACTAGAGTTGAACTAGCTATACAAGCTAGTTCAAATAATTTTACACTAGTGTTGAACTAGCTCTCTAACCTAGTACAAATAATTTTACACTATAGTTGAACCGGCTCTTCAAGCTAGTTCAAATAATTTTACACTATAGAGTTGAACTAGATCTATAACCTAGTTCAAATAATTTTACACTAGAGTTGAACTAGCTCTACAAGCTAGTTCAAATAATTTTACACTAGAGTTGAACTAGCTATACAAGCTAGTTCAAATAATTTTACACTAGAGTTGAACTAGCTCTATAACCTAGTACAAATAATTTAACAGTAGAGTTGAACTTGCTCTACAAGCTAGTTCAAATAATTTAACACTAGAATTGAACTAGCTCTACAAGCTAGTTCAAATAATTTTGCAGTAGAGTAGAATTAGCTCTATAACCTAGTACAAATAATTTTACACTAGAGTTGAACTAGCTCTATAACCTAGTACAAATAATTTCACACTATATTTGAACAAGCTCTACAAGCTAGTTCAAATAATTTTACACTAGAGTTGAACTAGCTCTCAAAGCTAGTTCAAATAATTTTGCGCTAGAGTAGAACTAGCTCTATAACCTAGTTCAAATAATTTTACACTAGATTTGAACTAGCTATACAATCTTGTAGACTTGAACAAGCTCAACAAGCTTGTACAAATAATTTTACACTAGAGTTGAACTAGCTCTATAACCTAGTACAAATAATTTCACACTATATTTGAACAAGCTCTACAAGCTAGTTCAAATAATTTTACACTAGAGTTGAACTAGCTCTACAAGCTAGTTCAAATAATTCACACTAGTTTTGAACTGGCTATACAAGCGAGTTCAAATAATTTTACACTAGAGTAGAACTAGCTCTATACCTAGTAAAAATAATTTTACACTAGAGTTGAACTAGCTCTACAAGCTAGTTCCAATAATTTTACACTAGAGTTTAACTAGCTCTACAACCTAGTTCAGATAATTTTACAGTAGAGTTGAACTAACTCTACAAGCTAGTTCAAATAATTTTGCACTAGAGTAGAACTAGCTCCATAACCTAGTACAAATAATTTTACACTAGAGTTGAACTAGCTATACAATCTAGTTCAAATAATTTTACACTAGAGTAGAACTAGCTCTATAACCTAGTACAAATAATTTTACACTAGAGTTGAACTACCTCTTCAAGATAGTTTAAATAATTTTACACTATAGATTTGAAGTAGATCTATAACCTAGTTCAAATAAGTTTACACTTGATTCGACATAGCTCTAAAAGCTAGTTCAAATAATTTTACACTAGAGTTGAACTAGCTATACAAGCTTCTAGACTTGAACAAGCTCAACATGCTAGTTCAAATAAGTTTACACAAGAGTAGTACTAGCTCTATAACCTAGTACAAATAATTTTGCACTACAGTTCAACTAGCTCTACAAGCTAGTCAAATAATTCACACTAGATTTGAACTAGCTATACAATCGAGTTCAAATAATTTTACACTAGAGTAGAACTAGCTGTATAACCTAGTAAAAATAATTTTACAATAGAGTTGAAATAGCTCTATAAGGTAGTTCCAATAATTTTACACTAGAATTTAACTAGCTCTACAACCTAGTTCACATAATTTTACACTAGAGTTGAACTAGCTCTACAAGCTAGTTCAAATAATTTTGCACTAGAGTAGAACTAGCTCTATAACCTAGTACAAGTAATTTTACATTAGAATTGAACTAGCTCTACAAGCTAGTTCAAATAATTTTACACTAGAGTTAAACTAGTTGTACAAGCTAGTTTAAATAATTTTACACTAGAGTAGAACTAGCTCTCTAACCTAGTACAAATAATTTTACACTAGTGTTGAACCGGCTCTTCCAGCTAGTTCAAATAATTTTACACTATAGAGTTGAACTAGATCTATAACCTAGTTCAAATAATTTTACACAAGAGTTGAACTAGCTCTACAAGCTAGTTCAAATAATTTTACACTAGAGTTGAACTAGCTATACAAGCTAGTTCAAATAATTTTACACTAGAGTTGAACTAGCTCTATAACCTAGTACAAATAATTTAACAGTAGAGTTGAACTTGCTCTACAAGATAGTTCAAATAATTTAACACTAGAATTGAACTAGCTCTACAAGCTAGTTCAAATAATTTTGCCCATAGAGTAGAACTAGCTCTATAACCTAGTACAAATAATTTTACACTAGAGTTGAACTAGCTCTATAACCTAGTACAAATAATTTCACACTATATTTGAACAAGCTCTACAAGCTAGTTCAAATAATTTTACACTAGAGTTGAACTAGCTCTCAAAGCTAGTTCAAATAATTTTGCGCTAGAGTAGAACTAGCTCTATAACCTAGTTCAAATAATTTTACACTAGATTTGAACTAGCTATACAATCTTGTAGACTTGAACAAGCTCAACAAGCTAGTTCAAATAATTTTACACAAGAGTAGAACTAGCTCTATAACCTAGTAAAAATAATTTTACACTAGAGTTGAACTAGCCCTACAAGCTAGTTCAACTAATTTTACACTAGAGTTGAACTAGCTATACAAGCTAGTTCAAATAATTTTACACTAGAGTTGAACTAGCTCTCTAACCTGGTACAAATAATTTTACACTATAGTTGAACCGGCTCTTCAAGCTAGTTCAAATAATTTTACACTATAGAGTTGAACTAGATCTATAACCTAGTTCAAATAATTTTACACTAGAGTTGAACTAGCTCTACAAGCTAGTTCAAATAATTTTACACTAGAGTTGAACTAGCTATACAAGCTAGTTCAAATAATTTTACACTAGAGTTGAACTAGCTCTATAACCTAGTACAAATAATTTAACAGTAGAGTTGAACTTGCTCTACAAGCTAGTTCAAATAATTTAACACGAGAATTGAACTAGCTCTACAAGCTAGTTCAAATAATTTTGCAGTAGAGTAGAACTAGCTCTATAACCTAGTACAAATAATTTTACACTAGAGTTGAACTAGCTCTATAACCTAGTACAAATAATTTCACACTATATTTGAACAAGCTCTACAAGCTAGTTCAAATAATTTTACACTAGAGTTGAACTAGCTCTCAAAGCTAGTTCAAATAATTTTGCGCTAGAGTAGAACTAGCTCTATAACCTAGTTCAAATGATTTTACACTAGATTTGAACTAGCTATACAATCTTGTAGACTTGAACAAGCTCAACAAGCTTGTACAAATAATTTTACACTAGAGTTGAACTAGCTCTATAACCTAGTACAAATAATTTCACACTATATTTGAACAAGCTCTACAAGCTAGTTCAAATAATTTTACACTAGAGTTGAACTAGCTCTACAAGCTAGTTCAAATAATTCACACTAGATTTGAACTGGCTATACAAGCGAGTTCAAATAATTTTACACTAGAGTAGAACTAGCTCTATAACCTAGTAAAAATAATTTTACACTAGAGTTGAACTAGCTCTACAAGCTAGTTCCAATAATTTTACACTAGAGTTTAACTAGCTCTACAACCTAGTTCAGATAATTTTACAGCAGAGTTGAACTAACTCTACAAACTAGTTCAAATAATTTTGCACTAGAGTAGAACTAGCTCCATAACCTAGTACAAATAATTTTACACTAGAGTTGAACTAGCTCTGCAAACTAGTTCATATAATTTTACACTAGAGTTGAACTAGCTATACAAGCTAGTTCAAATAATTTTACACTAGAGTAGAACTAGCTCTATAACCTAGTACAAATAATTTTACACTAGAGTTGAACTTGCTCTTCAAGCTAGTTTAAATAATTTTACACTATAGAGTTGAACTAGATCTGTAACCTAGTTCAAATAAGTTTACACTATATTTGACATAGCTCTAAAAGCTAGTTCAAATAATTTCACACTAGAGTTGAACTAGCTATACAAGCTTGTAGTCTTGAACAAGCTCAACATGCTAGTTCAAATAATTTTACACAAGAGTAGAACTAACTCTATAACCTTGTACAAATAATTTTACACTAGAGTTGAACTAGCTCTACAAGCTAGTCAAATAATTCACACTAGATTTGAATTAGCTATACAATCGAGCTCAAATAATTTTACACTAGAGTACGACTAGCTCTATAACCTAGTAAAAATAATTTTACAATAGAGTTGAACTAGCTCTACAAGGTAGTTCCAATAATTTTACACTAGAATTTAACTAGCTCTATAACCTAGTTCAGATAATTTTACACTAGAGTTGAACTAGCTCTACAAGCTAGTTCAAATAATTTTGCACTAGAGTAGAACTAGCTCTATAACCTAGTACAAACAATTTTACACTAGAATTGAACTAGATCTACAAACTAGTTCAAATAATTTTACACTAGAGTTGAACTAGCTATACAAGCTAGTTCAAATAATTTTACACTAGAGTAGAACTAGCTCTATAACCTAGTACATGTAATTTTACACTACAGTTGAACCGGCTCTTCAAGCTGATTCAAATAATTTTAAACTAGAGTTGAACTAGCTCTACAAGCTAGTTCAAATAATTTTACACTAGAGTTGAACTAGCTATACAAGCTAGTTGAAATAATTTTACACTAGAGTTGAACTAGCTCTATAACCTAGTACAAATAATTTCACAGTAGAGTTGAACTTGCTCTACAAGCTAGTTCAAATAATTTAACACTAGAATTGAACTAGCTCTACAAGCTAGTTCAAATAATTTTGCACTAGAGTAGAACTGGCTCTATAACCTAGTACAAATAATTTTACACTAGAGTTGAAGTAGCTCTATAACCTAGTACAAATAATTTCACACTAGAGTTGAACAAGCTCTACAAGCTAGTTCAAATAATTTTACACTAGAGTTGAACTAGCTCTCAAAGCTAGTTCAAATCATTTTGCGCTAGAGTAGAACTAGCTTCATAACCTAGTTCAAATAATTTTACACTAGAGTTGAACTAGCTACACAAGCTTGTAGACTTGAACAAGCTCAACAAGCTAGTTCAAATAATTTTACACAAGAGTAGAACTAGCTCCATAACCTAGTACAAATAATTTTACACTAGAGTTGAACTAGCTCTACAAGCTAGTTCAAATAATTCACACTAGATTTGAACTAGCTATACAAGCGAGTTCAAATAATTTTACACTAGAGTAGAACTAGCTCTATAACCTAATAAAAATAATTTTACACTAAAGTTGAACTAGCTCTACAAGGTAGTTCCAATAATTTTACACTAGAATTTAACTAGCTCTACAACCTAGTTCAGATAATTTTACACTAGAGTTGAACTAGCTTGTAAAGCTAGTTTAAATAATGTTGCACTAGAGTAGAACTAGCTCTATAACCTAGTACAAATAATTTTACACTAGAATTGAACTAGCTCTAAAAGCTAGTTCAAATAATTTTACACTAGAGTTGAACTAGCTATACAAGCTAGTTCAAATAATTTTACACTAGAGTAGAACTAGCTCTATAACCTAGTACAAATAATTTTACACTAGAGTTGAACCGGCTCTTCAAGCTAGTTCAAATAATTTTACACTATAGAGTTGAACTAGATCTATAATCTCGTTCAAATAATTTTACACTAGAGTTGAACTAGCTATACAAGCTAGTTCAAATAATTTTACACTAGAGTTGAACTAGCTCTATAACCTAGTACAAATAATTTCACAGTAGAGTTAAACTTGCTCTACAAGCTAGTTCAAATAATTTAACACTAGAATTGAACTAGCTCTACAAGCTAGTTCCAATAATTTTGCACTAGAGTAGAACTAGCTCTATAACCTAGTACAAATAATTTTACACTAGAGTTGAACTAGCTCTATAACCTAGTACAAATAATTTCACACTAGAGTTGAACAAGCTCTACAAGCTAGTTCAAATAATTTTACACTAGAGTTCAACTAGCTCTCAAAGCTAGTTCAAATAATTTTGCGCTAGAGTAGAACTAGCTCTATAACCTAATACAAATAATTTTACACTAGAGTAGAACTAGCTCTATAACCTGGTACAAATAATTTTACACTAGAGTTCAACCAGCTCTTCAAGCTAGTTCAAATAATTTTACACTACAGTGTTGAACTTGATCTAATCTGGTTCAAATAATTTTACACTAGAGTTGAACTAGCTCTACAAGCTAGTTCAAATAATTCACACTAGATTTGAACTAGCTATACAAGCGAGTTCAAATAATTTTACACTAGAGTAGAACTAGCTCTATAACCTAATAAAAATAATTTTACACTAAAGTTGAACTAGCTCTACAAGCTAGTTCCAATAATTTTACACTAGAGTTTAACTAGCTCTACAACCTAGTTCAGATAATTTTACACTAGAGTTGAACGAACTCTACAAGCTAGTTCAAATAATGTTGCACTAGAGTAGAACTAGCTCCATAACCTAGTACAAATAATTTTACACTAGAGATGAACTAGCTATACAAGCTAGTTCAAATAATTTTACACTAGAGTAGAACTAGCTCTATAACCTAGTACAAATAATTTTACACTAGAGTTGAACTAGCTCTTCAAGCTAGTTTAAATAATTTTACACTATAGAGTTGAACTAGATCTGTAACCTAGTTCAAATAAGTTTACAGTAGATTTGACATAGCTCTAAAAGCTAGTTCATATAATTTTACACTAGAGTTGAATTAGCTATACAAGCTTGTAGACTTGAACAAGCTCAACATGCTAGTTAAAATAATTTTACACAAGAGTAGAACTAGAACTATAACCTAGTACAGATAATTTTACTCTAGAGTTGAACTAGCTCTACAAGCTAGTCAAATAATTCACACTAGATCTGAACTAGCTATACAATCGAGTTCAAATAATTTTAGACTAGAGTACAACTAGCTCTATAACCTAGTAAAAATAATTTTACAATAGAGTTGAACTAGCTCTACAAGGTAGTTCCAATAATTTTACAGTAGAATTTAACTAGCTCTACAACCCAGTTCAGATAATTTCACACTAGAGTTGAACTAGCTCTACAAGCTAGTTCAAATAATTTTGCACTAGAGTAGAACTAGCTCTATAACCTAGTACAAATAATTTTACACTAGAATTGAACTAGCTCTACAAGCTAGTTCAAACAATTTTACACTAGAGTTGAACTAGCTATACAAGCTAGTTCAAATAATTTTACACTAGAGTAGAACTAGCTCTGTAACCTAGTACAAATAATTTTACACTAGAGTTGAACCGGCTCTTCAAGCTAGTTCAAATAATTTTACACTATAGAGTTGAACTAGATCTATAATCTAGTTCAAATAATTTTACACTAGAGTTGAACTAGCTATACAAGCTAGTTAAAATAATTTTACACTAGAGTTGAACTAGCTCTATAACCTAGTACAAATAATTTCACACTAGAGTTAAACTTGCTCTACAAGCTAGTTCAAATAATTTAACGCTAGAATTGAACTAGCTCTACAAGCTAGTTCAAATAATTTTGCACTAGAGTAGAACTAGCTCTATAACCTAGTACAAATAATTTTACACTAGAGTTGAACTAACTCTATAACCTAGTTCAAATAATTTTACACTTCTATTGAACTATCTCTACAAGCTAGTTCAGATAATTTTACACTAGAGTTGAACTTGCTCTACAAGCTAGTTCAAATAATGTTGCACTAGAGTAGAACTATCTCTATAACCTAGTACAAATAATTGTACACTATAGTTAAACTAGCTCTATAACCTAGTACAAATAATTTTACACTAGAGTTGAACAAGCTCTACAAGCTAGTTCAAATAATTTCACTGTAGAGTTGAACTAGCTCTATAACCTAGTACACATAATTTCACACTAGATTTGAACTAGCTCTACAAGCTAGTTCAAATAATTTTAGACTACAGTTGAACTAGCTCTCAAAGCTAGTTCAAATAATTTTGCACTAGAGTGGAACTAGCTCTATAACCTAGTACAAATAATTTTACACTAGAGTTGAACTAGCTCTATAACCTAGTACAAATAATTTTACACTAGAATTGAACTAGCACTACAAGCTAGTTCAAATAATTTTACACTATAGTTGACCTAGCTCTATAACCTAGTAAAAATAGTTTTACACTAGAGTTGAACTAGCCCTACAAGCTAGTTCAAATAATTTTACACTAGAGTTGAACTAGCTTTATAGTCTAGTTCAAATAGTTTTACACTATAGTTGAACTAGCTCTATAACCTAGTAAAAATAATTTTACACTAGAGTTGAACTAGCTCTACAAGCTAGTTCAAATAACATACACTAGAGTTGAACTAGCTCTACAAACTAGTTCAAATAATTTTACACCAGAGTTGAACTAGATCTATAACCTAGTTCAAATAATTTTACACTAGAGTTGAACTAGCTATACAAGCTAGTTCAAATAATTTTACACTGGAGTAGAACTAGCTTTGTAACCTAGTGCAAATAATTTTACACTAGAGTTGAACTAGCTCTACAAGCTAGTTCAAATAAATTCACACTAGAGTTGAACTAGATCTACAGGCTAGTTCAAATAATTTTTCACTTGTGTTGAACTAGCTCTACAAGCTAGTTCAAATAATTTTACACTAGTGTTCAACTAGCTTTCAATAACCTAGTACAAATAATTTCACACTAGAGTTGAACAAGCTCTACAAGCTACGTCAAATAATTTTACACTAGAGTTGAACTAGCTCTATAAACTAGTACACATAATTTCACACTAGATTTGAACTAGCTCTACAAGCTAGTTCAATAAATTTTACACTAGATTTGAACTATCTCTACAAGCTAGTTCAAATAATTTTGCACTAGAGTAGAACTAGCTCTATAACCTAGTACAAACAATTTTACACTAGAGTTGAACTAGCTCTATAACCTAGAACAAATATTTTTACACTAGAGTTGAACTAGGTCTACAATCTAGTTCAAATAAGTTTACACTAGATTTGAACTAGGTATACAAGCTAGTTCAAATAATTTTACACTAGAGTAGAACTAGCTCTATAACCTAGTACGAAGAATTTTACACTAGAGTTGAACTAGCTCTATAACCTAGTACAAATAATTTTACACTAGAGTTGAACTAGCTCTACCCAAGGTTGTTCAAATAATTTTACACTAGAGTTGAACTAGCTCTACAAGCTAGTTCAAATAATTTTGCACTAGAGTAGAACTAGCTCTATAACCTAGTACAAATAATTTTGCACTAGAGTTGAACTAGCTCTACAAGCTAGTTCAAATAATTTTACACTAGAGTTGAACTAGCTCTACAGGCTAGTTCAAATAATATTACACTAGTCTTGAACTAGCTCTACAAGCTAGTTCAAGTAATTTTACACTAGTGTTGAACTAGCTCTCAATAACGTAGTACAAATAATTTCACACTAGAGTGGAACAAGCTCTACAAGCTAATTCAAATAATTTTACACTAGAGTTTAACTAGCACTATAACCTAGTACACATATATTTCACACTAGATTTGAACTATCTCTACAAGCTAGTTCAAATACTTTTGCACTAGAGTACAACTAGCTCTATAACCTAGTACAAATAATTTTACACATGAGTTGAACTAGCTCTTTAACCTAGTACAAATAATTTTACACTAGAGTTGAACTAGCTCTACAAGCTAGTTCCAATAATTTTACACTAGAGTTTACCTAGCTCTACAAACTAGTTCAGATAATTTTACACTAGAGTTGAACTAGCTCTACAAGCTAGTTCAAATAATTTCGCACTAGAGTAGAACTAGCTCTATCACCTAGTACAAATAATTTTACACTAGAGTTGAACTAGCTCTATAACCTAGTACAAATAATTTCATAGTAGAGTCGAACTTGCTCTACAAGCTAGTTCAAATAATTTTAGACTAGAATTGAACTATCTCTACAAGCTAATTCAAATAATTTTGCACCAGAGTAGAACTAGCTCTATAACCTATCTCTACTCCTAATGGAGCAGTTTCTGAATAGTCAGCGCGGTTTACTTTCGCTGGGTTTTTTTCGTCATCCTCCCACCTCCATTTTATTTTTGTCATCCTCCCACCTCCGTTAACTCGCTACCCTCGTGTGAAAAAAACAGTGCCAAAAAAATCCTACGATCGATCTCTCGTGCCCACAGCAGATCGTTCTCCGCCGCCAACCAGCCCTACGCACTCGCGATCCACCCCTTCGCCCCCGCCGCGACCGATCCATCCCTGTGCCGTGGCAGATCCTGACCCTGGGGCTTCCTCCTCGGCTACCATCTGGTTCCCTCCGCTCCCATCTGCCGCCTCTGTCGAGATCGGAGACCTCCGACTTCTAGGCCACTGCCGCCGTTGCCGCGGAACCCCGGTACAAGACAGGGTGTGGTCGCGTTGCGGGCAGCGAGGAGCGGCGCACAGCCGTGCCCTCCATTTGGTTCCCCTCCGTTCCCCTCGATCCCCTTTATCGCCTCCAACATACAATCTCGCCGCCGAGCCGAGGTACGAGATTGCCTCCATCGCGTTCCTTCCCTCGCCACGCCCCTCCCAATTTCTTCCCCTAACCTAGCTATGGTTCTCACCCGCCGCCGCTTCCCTGCTGCTACCCCGCCACCCGATGCCCTCCACAAACACCATCACCATGATGGCGGAAGGAAGAGCAAGAGGGGGTCGTCGAGGCTGGGTGCCGCCGTGAGGATGCTGGAGCCCATGCATGGTGATGGTATTGTGGCGGAAGAAGGTCATCTTCCTGGGGAGCCACGTGAAGGCCGCCGTCTCCACCCACGGTCGTGCCAACAAGACAGGTACGCCGCCGCGCCCTTGACATATTCCCTACTCCCGTGCACATATGGTCAAGCCTGTATGGCTTATCTTGCCCCATACGGCCTTGGCAGATCTTGCTGAGATGGACTCTGCTAGAAATTCCTCTATGAATTTGGAACATATAAAGGGGATTTAACTTTTAAGAAGCATAGAACGTTGTGCTATTATGCATTGCCGTGATTTGGTCTGGGTGAAGTAATATATTAGGATCTTTGTGGAGGAGATTATATTGTTTCTTCTTATATTGGAACAATTGAGAGGAGCAAGGTTAGTAATATCAACACCTGACCGCGCACTAGGCTGTGGCGAGAGTTTGTGTATATCTCTTTGGTGTCAACCTCATGTGCGTGCTAGCCACGTTCTACCGCTGTCGGCACCCTATTTGCCTTGGTATGATCGATGGAAGCACTTGGGTGATGTTCTGGTGATAAAAATGTTGAAGGTTCATGATTTCTTACCAGGTTATATGCGGTTCTTACCCAGTGTGACGCCCCCGATTCAATCGTACACTAATCATACACGCAAACGTGTACGATCAAGATCAGGGACTCACGGGAAGATATCACAACACAACTCTACAAATAAAATAAGTCATACAAGCATCATATTACAAGCCAGGGGCCTCGAGGGCTCGAATACAAGAGCTCGATCATAGATGAGTCAGCGGAAGCAACAATATCTGAGTACAGACATAAGTTAACCAAGTTTGCCTTAAGAAGGCTAGCACAAACTGGGATACAGATCGAAAGAGGCGCAGGCCTCCTACCTGGGATCCTCCTAAACTACTCCTGGTCGCCGTCAACGGGCTGCATGTAGTAGTAGGCACCTCCCAAGTAGTAGTAGTCGTCATCGACGGAGGCGTCGGGCTCCTGGACTCCAACGTCTGGTTGCAGCAATCGGATATAGGAAAGGGGAAAAGGGGGAGAAAAGCAACCGTGAGTACTCATCCAAAGAACTCGCAAGCAAGGAGCTACACTACAAATGTATGCATTGGTATCAAATGGAAAAAGGGTATCTTATGTGGACTGAACTGTAGAATGCTAGAATAAGAGGGGGATAGCTAGTCCTGTCGAAGACTATGCTTCTGGCAGCCCCCGTCTTGCAGCATGTAGAAGAGAGTAGACTGAAGTCCTCCAAGTAACATCGCATAGCATAATCCTACCAGGCGATCCTCTCCTCGTCACCCTGTTAGAAAGCGATCACCGGTTGTATCTGGCACTTGGAAGGGTGTGTTTTATTAAGTATCCGGTTCTAGTTGTCATAAGGTCAAGGTACAACTCCAAGTCCTCCTGTTACCGAAGATCACGGCTATTCGAATAAATTTACTTCCCTACAGGGGTGCACCACATAACCCAACACGCTCGATCCCATTTGGTCGGACACACTTTCCTGGGTCATGCTCGGCCTCGGAAGATCATCATGTCGCATCCCTACCTAGGCATAACAGAGAGGTTAGCACGCCTGTCTAAATCCTATGGTGCATGGGTCTGGGCCCATCGCCCATTGCACACCTGCACGTTGCGAGCGTGGCCGGAAGCAGAACTAGCCCCCATAATACAAGAGCAGGCTTACATTCCAATCCGGCGCGTGCCGCTCAGTGGCTGACGTCACGAAGGCTTCGGCTGATACCACGATGTCAAGTGCCCATAACTATCCCCGCGTAGATGGTTAGTGCGTATAGGCCAGTGACCAGACTCAGATCAAATACCAAGATCTCGTTAAACGTGTTAAGTATCCGTGAATGCCGACCAGGGCCAGGCCCACCTCTCTCCTAGGTGGTCTCAACCTGCCCTGTCACTCCGCCACAAAGTAACAGTCGGGGCCCATTGGGAACCCAGGCCCAACTCTACTGGGAAGGAGCCACCTGCCCCTTCAGCCCCCAACTCCGAACAGTACCACAAGTAATGTAAAAGTGAAAAGTACATAGTATATGCCCATGATCACCTCCCAAAGTGATCACGGCCCAGTAGTATAGCATGGCAGACGGACAAGAGTGTAGGGCCACTGATGGAACACTAGCATCTTATACTAAGCAGTAGGATAGCAGGTAAAGGTAACAACAGTAGTAGCAAGGACAGGCTATGCAGCAGTATAGGATCAACTGAAAGCAGTAACATGGTACGCTACTCTAATGCAAGCAGTATAGAGAAGAATAGGCGATATCTGGTGATCAGGGGGGGCTTGCCTGGTTGCTCAGACAAGAAGGAGGGGTCGTCAACACCGTAGTCGATCAGGGCAGCAGCGACGTCAGTCTCGTAGTCTACAGGAGAGAAGAGGGGGGAGAAACAATAAATATAATGCAAACAAAGCATCACAGAACATAATGAGGCAATACGCCGTGCTAGGTATGCCCTAACACGGTAGGAGGTGATACCGAAGAAGGGGGGAAACATCCGAGAAAGTACCCCCGGTGTTTTGCGTTTTCGTACAGATGAACCGGAGGGGGAAAGTTGCGAGTTTGATAGGTTAGGGATGTGTGGTGGACGAACGGGCGGCGTATCCGGATTCGTCTCGTCGTTCTGAGCAACTTTCATGTACAAAGTTTTTCCATCCGAGCTACGGTTTATTTTATATTAATTTTAAAAGATTTAAATCAATTTTAGGATATATTTAATTATTTAAGTCAACATTATCCAGAACAGTGTTTGCCGACGTCATCATGACGTCAGCATGACGTCAGCAGTTGACCTGGTCAACCTGACATGTGGGTCCCGTTCGCCATTGACTGTTTAGTCTAATTAGGGTTTAACTAATCTAATTACTATTTAATTAAACTAACTAGTTAATTATATTAGTTAATTAGGATTAATTAACTTAATTAATTATTATTTTTTTATTTTTTTTATTAATTATTTTTATCTCTTTTTTTAAATTCGTTCTGGGGTGGGCCCCTATGTCAGTGGCCCAGAGGGGCCTTGCGGGCGCTGGGTTAACGGGTGCTGGAGCGTGCAGGTGCTAGCCCGAACGGGGCAAGCCCGTTGTGGCGCGGTTGCGAGCGACGGCCGCCGGAGCACGGCAGGGCCCCGGGCGGCGGTGGACTCGGCGGTGGACTCCGCACGACTAGAGTGCGGCGGGGCGAGCGGGCACACGACCCAGGCGCGGCATGAGGGAGGAGATCGCGGCCCCGAGTCGAAAACGAGCGCGGGGCGCGTGAAGGCGCCCGTGCTTCAGCGCGGGCTGGCGCGGCCAGGGAGCATCGAGGGGCTCCAGGGGGTGTACGCGTGCGCGGTTTGGCGGTGAGCGCACGCTCGGTGCGAGCGTAGACGTGGGCCATTTCAACGATGGCAAGGAGAGGGGGAAGAGAAGCAGAGGTCGGGGCCTCACCGCGAGGCGTAGGGAACTGGCAGTGGGGGTCGAGGGGGGGACAAGGACGAATATCCAGCGAGGCGGTGAGGGGCTCTGGCGGCGAGGTCCTCGGGCGATGGGCGACGCGGTCGGGAGCGACGCGTCCCGATCTGGGAAACGGGCGGTGAGGGTTGGTGGAGCCGGCGAGGAAGAGGTCGAGGGGGCCACGGCGGAGCGGTCCGGCAAGGCGGCGTCGTGGTGGTGGCGACGTAACTCGAGGGGGTCCGGCGGGGAAGAGACGATTGGGCGGCGCCGGTGAGGTCCAGCAAGCGCCTGGCATTGCTGGGGCGGCGGGGTAGTTAGCGGGGCGCCGGACGCCACGGTCGTTGCCCCGATCCATAGGGGATCGGGGAGTGGAGGAGCGAGGGGAGTGGGGATGGGAAGTGTGAGGTGCTGCGGGGGTGGGTTAGGGTTACAGGGGATAAGGGGAAGCGAGGGTGGGCCGGCCGCTAGCCTGGTTGGCCGACTGGGCCAGCCTGTTGGGTCGGTTGGCCCATGGGGGAGGGGGTTCCTTTTCCTTTCTCTTTAATTCTCTTGCCTTTGTTTGTTTTGTTTTTCTATTTTTATTTCATTTTAATTTTAGTTTTATAAAATATAACTACAACTCCTAAATTAAGGTTATAACTTATTCTACTGCCACATAAAGTTCGACACCTAAATAAAATAGTTTGTATTATTATAATTTTTTTAAAGGCACCTAATTAATTCTCATAGTTGTTGTTTTAACGACTTTAGAGTCTTTAAACGTTTTATAAAAGTGTGGTTTCTCTACCGGTATTATCCATGATTTATTTGACACATTTTGGACGTTTTAGTTTTAATGTTTGTCAACTTTTGTTGTTTGACAATATTTAAATTTTGAATTTGAAAGTTTCGAACCGACGCGAGATTAGCAACCCTAATCGAGGTGACGTGGCATCATTAGCAGAGGTTCACTATAGCTTAAATATCCGGGGTCACAATTCTCCTCCACTACAAGAAATCTTGTCCCGAGATTTAAGAGGGAAGTAAAGGGGGAAGGTTCGGGTTACGAAATTCCAAGGAGTGTTCTTGGTCTTGGTTGTTCTTCTCGAAGTGGCTGATCCATTACATTGATGTCTTCATTACGCTGTTTCAGGTCATCATGATGAAGTTGTCGTCCTTTCTTCGGAAACTCTATCATACTTACTAATAGGTAAGGGGCAGCTTTAAAACAATTGAATGTTATAAAGGAAAATCATCTGGGCGGGGGTATCCCAAGAATGATCATAATAGTATCTCTCGAGTTGAACAAATGAAACACATCGAGAACAAAGTAAGTAGGTACCATGAGAAGTTTCGAGCGGGTAGGCAATCGTTCGATGCCTGTTGCAGGGCGTGAAAGGGGTTCAAAGCAACGGAAATAATTATTGTAACCGATGCCAGAATTGATGATCTCTCAGAAGGTGGCTCGTGAATTACATATGAGGCCAAGTGCGAGGAACAACCTTGGGAATAGGGGTTTGTATAGGAGAGTCAGGTTTCGATCCTGTGGATCTGTGGGTTATGGGCCCACCATGTGGGTTAAAGGTAGGAAGGGCGAAGACGTCTTGCGTGATCATGTTAGCAACGCACGTCAGAGGGTAGCCTGTTAGTTATGTCGGCAACAACACCGGTACCAAGGGCGAGGGACGAAGAGAACCAGTTTTCTGCTCGTTGAACGAGGCGGACCAATAGGCAAAGTTCTCGTCCATCGGTGGCTATCAGAATGTCATCAACAATAGTAATAGGGTCTTACTGGCAGAGTTGTACCATGAGGTGCTTACCTAAGAAGTGAATTACCATTGCTCAGTTAAGTATATTATAAGAAAGTTTGAACAAAACAACGGAAAGGAAAATGTGTTTAAACACATATATCAGGGGTATATCCTTCCCAAAGTCAAGCACAGGATTATATCCAAGACAGGATATAAAGTAGAAAACCCTCTAAGTAAGGGGAGAGAAATTTCATGACATTACCCAAACAACGGTGTTTGAATAATTGATAAAGAAAATTTAGTATTGACCTTCAAATGTCCTTATTGAAGATCGGAGTGCCATAGACATGTTTCGAGATAACATTGACATGGTCATCAAGTAAGGGTCAGAATTTGGATGCACAAAGGATCCATCAGGAACAACTTATAGAATAAGTCTTACGATTTCCTCATGGAATAATTGCTAACCTTGCTAAAAAGGGAACTATAACAATAGGTTCTCCGGCTAGGTCCGCTAGGCATGACATCACCTTAGCGGGTCATATAAAGACCAATGTTATAACTCTTGGAAATATGTTCCAACCATCACATCTGACCAAGGTTCAGATTCGATTGGCGTTAGGATACCTCAGACTCATGATGTCTAAGAAGGAAGGGGTGCAACACAATTTGACGAGATGGCGTTGCAAGATCCTCAGGAAATGATTTTTGGAAGCAAGTTCTGAATCATGAGTTCATTATTAAACCAAGGAGAAGAAGAGGATGTGGCTGATGTACTCAGCGACAAGACATCAAGGTTCCCAAAAGATGGATTTCCACAATTATGTGAAAAAGGCGATAGCTTTTGTCAGTTCAAGTGATATAATGGGGTATGCTCGAAGAAACATACACGATTAAACATTGGTTGACGGTGCACCCGAATACGGACTTAGGTAGCACAAACAATGTTAGAATGGCGATTCGATAACCAATAGTCTAAGAATGAAATGTTGACCATTAACTTCAAAGCAATAAGGTTGCTAGAAGTTTTTTTTAAAATTACTAGTCCATATGTCGGTATTCCTGTTAGGAACAACACGGGGACCAAGAAAAGAATGGTGATCGTGATAAGTATCACTTATATCAAGAATTCTCAAGAGTTAGTGAAATTCTCACGACAGTCTTGACATAAAAGATGGTAATACTCGAAGGTAAAGAACAACAATTGCTGGATAGCAAGGATCTCAAGGTATAACACAAAACATGAACAAGTTTGTGTTGAACGGAAGGCAATTGAGTGGTCGATGATAACACAAATCATCGAGGGCAAGGATAGTATTTCTCATCATGAATTCAATTGGTATCCTGGAAGAGCTCAGAATGGTGATGATGATCACGACACATGTGTCGAGAGATTTCATGAGGATGTAATCGATCAACGATGACATCAAAGTTTAAAGCAATGATGAAGTGAAAGGTTATTGGAACCATAGGTACGACACAAACTCAAAATCAAGCTTGCTATTTGAGGTGAAACGATAAGACAAGGGAGATCGATGTAAGCTTAGCTCATCGCCGAAAGTGGTGCTCCGGAAATAAGGACCAAGTAGCATAGTTAAAATCAGCACGATACTGATATAGCCGATCAGGCTAGAAATGACGTGATCAAGTACAAACTCGTAAGTAAAGAAGATTACTAATAGTTGTTTAATCACGATGTGGACTCGATTCAGTTACCAATGTCCTTGAGTGTTTAATAACTCAGGGCCCGTGAAAAATTGGAATCAGTGAGAATGTAGCACTTGATGGAGAACTCATAAGAAGTTATGCAGTTCCATGATAATCTCGAGATACCGGGGGGTAATACTCGACGGCAGATCAAAGTAGAGGTTGGACTAGGGTAATGGTCTGTAGAAGACAAGTGCTTAAACTTGCATGAGAAATGGTATTTAAAGGAGAACATGGTCGGAATCCACGATCATAAAGGATCGAACCACAGATACAAGATGAACTTATAACAAGGGGGTAATTATTTTTACGAGCAGCTTCCATGACAAGTTATACATCATGTCCCTGGGCATGAACGCAAGGTTCAAGGTCGACTCCCATTTCTTCAATGTATAACCTTCCATTCACTTTTCGCTTTGATAAAGGCATTAGTGTTGAAAGTCTTACCTGGTGAAATACCAGATGAGTATGACTCGTGAAAACTTCTGAGTTCACACATATAAAGGAAGGCATAGGTTCAACCCGTCGGGGTATCATGGAAACATTTACCACAAGCTTCAATAGTAAATAACACCAGCTCGAAAGCAGAGCATGGTTGGCCAAGCAGATGATACAATTTACCAAGGGCATTATTTATCAGGTAAAGAACTCACAAGAATTTTGGTTGTGAAGGAAATTGTCGGATAATAACCCGGCAATGGGTATGGCGGTCCACAAAGGGGCTGGTGTGAGTATCGGTACTCAATCAGAGGAAGAATCAATGCAAAGACATTGGATTATAGAAACAACTGAGTAACTTTGAGCTCAATTGCAAATGAATTATGATTTACCAAGCGAAGGATCAGAAGCAGACGCTCTGATCAAGGATGGATAAGTTCAATATACTTATGGGCACAATCAACGACAATTTGATTGGCGAGAACCAGCTCACGTTTAAAATGACGTCTGAGCCGGAAGGATGAATTCTAGGATCTGATTAAGGATTGCGAGCATTCGCAACTTATTGAATCAACGGACTCAACATGATAATGACAAGGGATGCTAATAAGGTAACGAGACTTCTGGGATTAACCATAATGCAAGTCAGCAAGAATTTCAAGAGCAATAGGCTGCTCAGGATTTTCGGAAGTTCAAATAGTATTTCGAAGACTTTTGTGAATTAATTGAATCAACTGGGATGAGTGGACACTCGATAAGTGTGAGAAATTATTCATAGGGGTATTCATGTGGCAAGAAACTGCAAGGCAGTGGGCACAAAGTATTCTCGGGGTATCTTGTAATAACAAGATCGACTGGGAATAAAAGTAAGAACAACAAGTGTAAGTATTTATCCATAGGGTTATTTCGGTGGTAGTGAATTGCAAAAGCAACGGGCACAGAGTCTTGAGAGAATATCGGATAGTATCTTCGGAATCTTCTGATGTAACAGGAGATCATCCATAGTGAAAGGGTTCTCTGGCAGGAAGTGGTAACGAGAACCTAGAGTTAGATTTTTGCAAAATCATTTAACCCGAATAGAAGAGAGATCAGAGTCCCAGAGTATAGATCGAGGAGTAAAAGATCCTAATACCACCCAATGGCAACGTGTGCCCATAGGCCACACAGCCATGTTAGTAAAGGTTTTGCAATGACTAGACTCAACTTCGGCCAGGGAGTTGGAAAGGGGGATTCCTACAGGCAATCGGCTCTGATACCAACTTGTTACGCGCCCGATTCAATCGTACACTAATCATACACGCAAACGTGTACGATCAAGAGTAGAACTAGCTCTATAACCTAGTACAAATAATTTTACAAGCTAGTTCAAATAATTTCACACTAGAGTAGAACTAGCTCTACAAGCAAGTTCAAATAATTTTACGCTAGAGTTGAACTAGCTCTACAAGCTAGTTCAAATAATTTTACACTAGTGTTGAGCTAGATCTATAACCTAGTTCAAATAATTTTACACTAGATTTGAACAAGCTCTACAAGCTAGTTCAAATAATTTTACACTAGAGTTGAAGTAGCTATACAAGCTAGTTCAAATAATTTTACACTAGAGTAGAACTAGCTCTATAACCTAGTACAAATAATTTTACACTAGAGTTGAACTAGCTCTTCAAGCTAGTTCAAATAATTTTACACTAGAGTTGAAGTAGCTATACAAGCTAGTTCAAATAATATTACACTAGAGTAGAACTAGCTCCATAACCTAGTACAAATATAATTTTACACTAGAGTTGAACTAGCTCTTCAAGCTAGTTTAAATAATTTGACACAATAGAGTTGAATTACACCTATAACCTAGTTCAAATAAGTTTACACTAGATTTGACATAGCTCTACAAGCTAGTTCAAATAATTTTACACTAGAGTTGAACTAGTTATACAAGCTTGTAGACTTGAACAAGCTCAACAAGCTAGTTCAGATAATTTTACACAAGAGTAGAACTAGCTCTATAACCTAGTACAGATAATTTTACACTAGAGTTGGACTAGCTCTACAACCTAGTTCAAATAATTCACACTAGATTTGAACTAGCTATACAAGCGAGTTCAAATAATTTTACACTAGAGTAGAACTAGCTCTATAACCTAGTAAAAAATAATTTTACAATAGAGTTTAACTAGCTCTACAACCTAGTTCAAATAATTTTGCACTAGAGTAGAACTAGCTCTATAACCTAGTACAAATGATTTTACACTAGAGTTGAACCAGCTCTTCAAGCTAGTTCAAATAATTTTACACAACAGAGTTGAACTTGATCTATAACCTAGTGCAAATAATTTTACACTAGAGTTGAAATAGCTCTACAAGCTAGTTCAAATAATTTTGCACTAGAGTAGAACTAGCTCTATAACCTAGTACAAATAATTTTACACTAGAGTTGAACTAGGTCTACAAGCTAGTTCAAATAATTTTACACTAGAGTAGAACTAGCTCTATAACCTAGTAAAAATAATTTTACACTAGAGTGGAACTAGTTCTACAAGCTAGTTCCAATAATTTTACACTAGAGTTTAACTAGCTCTACAACCTAGTTCAAATAATTTTCACTAGTGTTGAACTATCTCTACAAGCTAATTCAAATAATTTAGCACTAGAGTAGAACTAGCTCTATAACCTAGTACAAATAATTTTACTCTAGAGTTGAACTAGCTCTACAAGCTAGTTCAAATAATTTTACACTAGAGTAGAACTAGCTCTATAACCTAGTACAAATAATTTTACACTAGAGTTGAACCAGCTCTTCAAGCTAGTTCAAATGATTTTACACTATAGAGTTGAAAAGATCTATAACCTAGTTCATATAATTTTACACTAGAGTTGAACTAGCTATACAAGCTAGTTCAAATAATTTTACACTAGAGTTGAACTACTATATAACCTAGTACAAATAATTTCACAGTAGAGTTGAACTAACTCTACAAGCTAGTTCAAATAATTTTACACTAGAATTGAACTAGCTCTACAAGCTAGTTCAAATAATTTTGAACTAAAGTAGAACTAGCTCTATAACATAGTACAAATAATTTTACACTAGAGTTGAACTAGCTCTACAAGCTAGTTCAAATAATTTTACACTAGTGTAGAACTATATCTACAAGCTAGTTCAGATAATTTTACACTGGAGTAGAACTAGCTCTATAACCTAGTACAAAAATTTTTACACTAGAGTTGAACTAGCTCTCCAAGCTAGTTCAACTAATTTTACACTAGAGCTGAACTAGCTCTACAGGCTAGTTCAAATAATTTTACACTAGAGTTGAACTAGCTATACAAGGTAGTTCAAATAATTTTACACTAGAGTTGAACTAGCTCTATAACCTAGTATAAATAATTTCACTCTAGAGTTGAACTAGCTCTACAAGCTAGTTCAAATAATTTTACACTAGAGTTGAACTAGATCTATAACCTAGTTCAGATAATTTTACACTAGAGTTGAACTAGCTCTACAAGCTAGTTCAAATAATTTTACACTAGAGTTGAAGTAGCTATACAAGCTAGTTTAAATAATTTTACACTAGAGTAGAACTAGTTCTATAACATAGTAAAAATAATTTTACACTAGAGTTGAACTAGCTATTCAAGCTAGTTTAAATAATTTTACACTATAGAGTTGAACTAGGTCTATAACCTAGTTCAAATAAGTTTACACTAGATTTGACACAGCTCTACAAGCTAGTTCTAATAATTTTACACTAGAGTTGAACTAGCTATACAAGCTTGTAGACTTGAACAAGCTCAACAAGCTAGTTCAGATAATTTTACACAAGAGTAGAACTAGCTCTATAACCTAGTTCAGATAATTCACACTAGAATTTAACTAGCTATACAAGCGAGTTCAAATAATTTTACACTAGAGTAGAACTAGCTCTATAACCTAGTAAAAATAATTTTACACTAGAGTGGAACTAGTTCTACAAGCTAGTTCCAATAATTTTACACTAGAGTTTAACTAGCTCTACAACCTAGTTCAGATAATTTTCACTAGAGTTGAACTAGCTCTACAAGCTAGTTCAAATAATTTTGCACTAGAGTAGAACTAGCTCTATAACCTAGTACAAATAATTTTACACTAGAGTTGAACCAGCTCTTCAAGCTAGTTCAAATAATTTTACACTATAGAGTTGAACTAGCTCTACAACCTAGTTTAGATAATTTTCACTAGAGTTGAACTAGCTCTACAAGCTAGTTCAAATAATTTTGCACTAGAGTAGAACTAGCTCTATAACCTAGTACAAATAATTTTACACTAGAGTTGAACCAGCTCTTCAAGCTAGTTCAAATGATTTTACACTATAGAGTTGAAAAGATCTATAACCTAGTTCATATAATTTTACACTAGAGTTGAACTAGCTATACAAGCTAGTTCAAATAATTTTACACTAGAGTTGAACTACTATATAACCTAGTACAAATAATTTCACAGTAGAGTTGAACTAACTCTACAAGCTAGTTCAAATAATTTTACACTAGAATTGAACTAGCTCTACAAGCTAGTTCAAATAATTTTGAACTAAAGTAGAACTAGCTCTATAACATAGTACAAATAATTTTACACTAGAGTTGAACTAGCTCTACAAGCTAGTTCAAATAATTTTACACTAGTGTAGAACTATATCTACAAGCTAGTTCAGATAATTTTACACTAGAGTAGAACTAGCTCTATAACCTAGTACAAAAATTTTTACACTAGAGTTGAACTAGCTCTCCAAGCTAGTTCAACTAATTTTACACTAGAGCTGAACTAGCTCTACAGGCTAGTTCAAATAATTTTACACTAGAGTTGAACTAGCTATACAAGGTAGTTCAAATAATTTTGCACTAGAGTTGAACTAGCTCTATAACCTAGTATAAATAATTTCACTCTAGAGTTGAACTAGCTCTACAAGCTAGTTCAAATAATTTTACACTAGAGTTGAACTAGATCTATAACCTAGTTCAGATAATTTTACACTAGAGTTGAACTAGCTCTACAAGCTAGTTCAAATAATTTTACACTAGAGTTGAAGTAGCTATACAAGCTAGTTTAAATAATTTTACACTAGAGTAGAACTAGTTCTATAACATAGTAAAAATAATTTTACACTAGAGTTGAACTAGCTATTCAAGCTAGTTTAAATAATTTTACACTATAGAGTTGAACTAGGTCTATAACCTAGTTCAAATAAGTTTACACTAGATTTGACACAGCTCTACAAGCTAGTTCTAATAATTTTACACTAGAGTTGAACTAGCTATACAAGCTTGTAGACTTGAACAAGCTCAACAAGCTAGTTCAGATAATTTTACACAAGAGTAGAACTAGCTCTATAACCTAGTTCAGATAATTCACACTAGAATTTAACTAGCTATACAAGCGAGTTCAAATAATTTTACACTAGAGTAGAACTAGCTCTATAACCTAGTAAAAATAATTTTACACTAGAGTGGAACTAGTTCTACAAGCTAGTTCCAATAATTTTACACTAGAGTTTAACTAGCTCTACAACCTAGTTCAGATAATTTTCACTAGAGTTGAACTAGCTCTACAAGCTAGTTCAAATAATTTTGCACTAGAGTAGAACTAGCTCTATAACCTAGTACAAATAATTTTACACTAGAGTTGAACCAGCTCTTCAAGCTAGTTCAAATAATTTTACACTATAGAGTTGAACTAGCTCTACAACCTAGTTCAGATAATTTTCACTAGAGTTGAACTAGCTCTACAAGCTAGTTCAAATAATTTTGCACTAGAGTAGAACTAGCTCTATAACCTAGTACAAATAATTTTACACTAGAGTTGAACCCGCTCTTCAAGCTAGTTCAAATAATTTTACACTATAGAGTTGAACTTGATCTATAACCTAGTTCAAATAATTTTACACTAGAGTTGAACTAGCTCTACAAGCTAGTTCAAATAATTTTGCACTAGAGTAGAACTAGCTCTATAACCTAGTACAAATAATTTTACACTAGAGTTGAACTAGCTCTACAAGCTAGTTCAAATAATTTTACACTAGAGTTGAACTAGCTATACAAGCTAGTTCAAATAATTTTACACTAGAGTTGAACTAGCTCTACAACCTAGTACAAATAATTTTACACTAGATTTGAACTGACACTTCAAGCTAGTTCAAATAATTTTACACTATGGAGTTGAACTAGATATATAACCTAGTTCAAATAATTTTACACTAGAGTTGAACTAGCTCTACAAGCTAGTTCAAATAATTTTACACTAGAGTTGAACTAGCTCTATAACCTAGTCCAAATAATTACACACTAGAGTTGAACTAGCTCTACAAGCTAGTTCAAATAATTTTACAGCAGAGTTGAACTAACTCTACAAACTAGTTCAAATAATTTTGCACTAGAGTTGAACTAGATCTATAACCTAGTTCAAATAATTTTACACTAGAGTTGAACTAGCTCTACAAGCTAGTTCAAATAATTTTACACTAGAGTTGAAGTAGCTATACAAGCTAGTTCAAATAATTTTACACTAGAGTAGAACTAGCTCTATAACCTAGTACAAATAATTTTACACTAGAGTTGAACTAGCTCTTCAAGCTAGTTTGAATAATTTTACAGTATAGTGTTGAACTAGATCTACAACCTAGTTCAAATAAGTTTACACTAGATTTGACATAGCTCTACAAGCTAGTTCAAATAATTTTACACTAGAGTTGAACTAGCTATACAAGCTTGTAGACTTGAACAAGCTCAACAAGCTAGTTCAAATAATTTTACAAAAGAGTAGAACAAGCTTTATAACTAGTACAAATAATTTTACACTACAGTTGGACTAGCTCTACAAGCTAGTTCAAATAATTCACACTAGATATGAACTACCTATACAAGCGAGTTCAAATAATTTTACACTAGAGTAGAACTAGCTCAATAACCTAGTAAAAACAATTTTACACTAGAGTTGAACTAGTTCTACAAGCTAGTTCCAATAATTTTACACTAGAGTTTAACTAGCTCTACAACCTAGTTCAGATAATTTTACACTAGAGTTGAATTAGCTCTACAAGCTAGTTCAAATAATTTTGCACTAGAGTAGAACTAGCTCTATAACCTAGTAAAAAAAAATTTACACTAGAGTTGAACTAGTTCTACAAGCTAGTTCCAATAATTTTACACTAGAGTTTAACTAGCTCTACAACCTAGTTCAGATAATTTTACACTTGAGTTGAACTAGCTCTACAAGCTAGTTCAAATAATTTTACACTAGAGAAGAACTAGCTCTATAACCTAGTAAAAACAATTTTACACTAGAGTTGAACTAGTTCTACATGCTAGTTCCAATAATTTTACACTAGAGTTTAACTAGCTCTACAACTGTCGGTGTACTAGAGTAGGGGTACCCTATTACCCCGAACTCGTGCACGGGCAGTTGCAGCGCCCCGCGGCAAGGCTTGCCGGGTGACCGCCAAGACCCTCCGTGGTTCCCTTAAAGACCATTCAAGAACAAAGTACTCAAACCAAGGCCCCGGTAAGAGGAGCTTGCCGGGAAGGCCAACCGAGGCCTCGGTAAGAGGAGCTTGCCGGGAGGCCAACCAAGGCCCCGCCAAGAGGAGCTTGCTGGGAAGAGACGAGACCCCGGCAAGAGGAGCTTGCCGGGAAGGCCACTCAAGACATACCAAGAAAGCTTGCCGCGACGCGCCCTGCGTCCCGGCAAGATCCGGCGAGCGACAAGCTTCCGGACGCGACAGGACGACAGCCGCGGTAAGGAGCTTGCCGCGGGAAACCCCCACTGCGTGCCCGCGCTCCAGCTCACCTGCTAACGTGTCGCTCTGGGACTCTCCCAGAGCGCACGTGGCGGGAGGCCGTGCAGCTAGGGGTACGTGGTGGCAAGCGGAGATGAAGAGAAGCCCATCGTGGCAAACGGTGGCACTCCTAATGGTCACCTTTTGCACTGTTTAGGAGACTCAGACAGGCATTTAATGCCCTTGTCCCCTGCCGTTAGAGTTAGGTAGGGTGCACTGTATCCACAGTAGCGGTAGGTATACCTACCACATCCTTTTCCATTTTTACCCTTCTTGTCTACGTTGCCCCCTGTCGGTGACCCCTTGAGTATAAAAGGAGGCCCAAGTGCAACGTAGAAAGGGGTTCCGAAGGACGGGGAGTTCAGAGACTCGGCCAGCCCGGCTCGTTGAACACCAGAAACACTCTTACGCTCAGTCTGGCAGCGTCCATCGCTCCTGAGCAAGAATCCAATATACACAAACAAGCAACAGTAGGGTTTTACGCATCCGTGCAGCCCGAAGCTGGGTAAAAATCTCCCCGCGTGCGCTGCCTCGATCCGCTCTTTGTGCGCTCTCCGCCCCCCACCACACCAAAAAGGGGCCCTGTCCCCATAGGTGTTGGCGGGAATCAGCATCGCCCCCCGACATCTCTGGCGCGCCAAGTAGGGGGCGTCGAGATCGTGCGAACCCGATCCGGTGCGCACGCAAGCTAGATCTTCATCGTCTTCATCGACATGCCACCGAAGAAGAAGAATTCGGAGGCAGCTGTTCCGTCCGCGTCGCTTCCACCGCCTCCGGAGAAAACTGATGGTGGAGTGGACGCCGGCGGAGGAATGGGCGTCGACGAAGGTGCCCACAGCGCTGCCAAGTCCAAGGACAAGGCAGCACAGACCTCGGCGTCCATGCGCGCTCCGCGTCCCTCTCAGGAGGTGCGGGACCAGCAGCGTCATAGCGTTCGCAGCGCCATACGTCCGCTGACCCAAGATCAAGCTGGTGGTTTGCGCGGCGTTCAAGACCAGCATGCACGCCAGCATGTTGGCCCCAGTGAGGTACGGTCGCCGGCACGGGACGCTGCTCCTTCTAACTTGGTTAGGAGTCCGAGCACGCCCCTCTTCTCGCACCGTTCACCTCTGCCGCCCACCACCCCAGCAGAAGCCTTGGCGCGGGCCCAGCTGCTCCTGGACTATCCTCCGACGGCGGACAAGACCGACGAATGGAGGGCCACTATCCAGAGCCTAATCGGCTTCGCCAACAGCGACACTACGCGGCGACCAAGCACCTCGCTGCCGCGGCAGGACAACCAGACGCGAGTCGATGGCAACAAGACTGAGGGAGGTGCGACTTCCATGCACTCTCCACTACGAAGGCCAAAATCGCCGACTCGCCGGGTCCACCCCAACAGCGGCTCCACCGCGTCATCGGACCCACGAGCTCGTCGCGACCAGCGCCAAGTTCTCCATGAACGACAAAAAGAAGATGCTCGAACCCGCATCGAGCGCCAAAGAGAAGCACGACGTCAATCTGACAAGCGCGCTGGGCTTACTATTGACATGCATGCACCAGGGGAGCCAGGCGATCTGCCATACGTGGTAGGTTGTCCTGCGTTCACCCGTGAGCTGCGGCAAGTCCAGTGGCCCAGCACAAAGAATTTCAAGCCAGACGTGCCGGAGAAGTACGACGGCAAGACGCATCCCTCGGAGTTCCTCAGCATCTACACCATTGCAGTACAAGCTGCCGGGGGATGAGATGACAAGATCCTTGCCAACTACTTCCCGCTGGTGCTCAAGCCCAATGTCAGATCCTGGCTCATGCACTTGCCGGACAACTCCATATCTTCCTGGGCTGATCTGTGCCATCAGTTTGTCGGCGCCTTTACAGGCGGCCACAAGCCACATGGCCAAGAGAGCGATCTTCATATGCTCGCCCAGAAGGAAGGAGAGCCACTTCGCAAGTACATTCAAAGATTCAGCCGTGTGCGGCACAACATCCCAGACGTCCACCCCGCCGCGATCATTAGCGCGTTCCATCAGAACGTGCAAAATCGAAGGATGAGGGAGGAGATGGCGATGTGTAAGATCAGAGACGTCAGCGAGCTTTACGCCCTGGCTGACAAGTGTGCACGCGCTGAAGAGGGGAGGAGGCTCCCCGGAGAGAGTACAGGAGCATGAGGATCTGACAGTGAGGATGCCGCCCCGGCAAGGAAAGGCCGGCGGCGGAACTACAGAAGGAATAAGGGTAAGGAAGTGCTAGCTGTTGAGCAGACCGGCAACGGAGGTGGCGCCAAGGAAGCTAAGGCTGGTGGCTCCGACAAGGAGGCCCATCCTGTGGCGGCCGCCGACAAGCAGGACAGCTCCGACAGGCAGTATTGCAAGATTCACCGCACCAGGCGGGTCCAATGAAATGGACTCCGGAAGCGGAGGCTGCACTGCAGGACTTGAAGAGGTACCTGTCCTCCACTCCAATACTTGTCGCACCTAAGCCACAAGAGAAGTTGCTGCTGTACCTAGCGGCAACCAATCAAGTGGTTAGTGTTGCGTTAGTAGCGGAGAGGGAGGCGGACGATGAACCAGCAACCGCAGCAAGTGAATCCGGCGGCAAGCATGTACCTTCTCCGACAAGCTCTGGTCCGGCAAGCTCTGATCCCGACAAAGATGGATCTGCGCAGATGTGCAAGGAGGTGCAGAAGAAGATGGTGCAGCGCCCAGTTTACTTTGTCAGCTCCCTTCTCCAGGGGGCTAGGTCGAGGTACTCTGGTGTGCAAAAGCTGCTTTTCGGCCTTCTCATGGCCTCGAGAAAGCTGCGCCATTACTTCCAGGCACACGAGATCACAATCGTCACTCGCTTTCCGCTGAGAAGGATACTGCAGAATCCAGAAGCAACAGGCAGGATAGTCGAGTGGGCCTTGGAACTGTCAAGCTTTGGCCTCAACTTTGAGAGCACTGCAACTATCCAAAGCAGGGCATTGGCAGAGTTCATAGCAGAGTGGACGCCAACTCCAGATGAAGAAATTCCAGAGACGAGCATCCCCGTCAAGGAGACAAGCAAAGAGTGGCTGATGTACTTTGATGGTGCCTTCTCGCTGCAAGGCGCCGGTGCTGGCGTGCTGCTTATCGCACCCACCGGAGAGCACCTAAAATACATAGTCCAGATGCACTTTCCCAAAGAGCAAGCAACCAACAATACTGCAGAGTATGAAGGATTGCTTGCCGGTCTTAGAATAGCAGCCGACCTTGGGATCAAGAAGCTCATAATCAGGGGTGACTCGCAGCTTGTCGTCCGCCAAGTGAACAAGAACTACCAGAGCCCGTTGATGGAAGCATATGTTGATGAAGTGAGGAAGCTAGAAGAGCGCTTTGACGGCCTGCAAATGGAGCATATCCCAAGAGCTCAGAATGACATTGCTGATGGCCTGTCAAAACGCGCTGCACTAAAGTTGCCTGTGGAACCAGGGATCTTTGTGCTCAAGCTGACTCAGCCTTCCGTGGCACCATCAACTGGACAGAATAAAAAGAGGAAGTTGGTTTCAGGTGACTACTTTCCGGCAGAGCACCCCGAAGCCGCCGCAAAGAAAGTCCCCAAGATCAACGCCAACGATGCTGAGGGGCAGTCTGCTCCGGCAAACCTTGTGGTTTGCTCCGTCGAAGCAAACGCTCCCGACAAGTTTTGCTCCGGCAAGCTTGCCGGGGAACATCACGCTCCGGCAGAATCACAGGTTCTTGCCGTAGAAGCGGATGTTCCCGCAGCAACAGGTATGCCTTTAGTCCTTGTTGTCGAGTCGCAAGCTCCAGCATGGGCGCAGCAGATTGTCCATTTCCTCCAGACAGGAGAGCTTCCCGAAGAGCAAGAAGAAGCTGAAAAAGTAGCCCGGCAGTCAAGTATGTACAAGTTTGTCGACAGCACACTGTATAGAATAAGACTCAACGGTGTGAAATTGAAGTGCATTCGCCGGGAAGATGGGCAACAGCTGTTGGCAGAGATACATGGAGGCATATGTGGTCACCACATTGGCGCAAGAGCACTTGTCGGCAAAGTATTCCGACAAGGCTTCTTCTGGCCGACAGCCCTCCAGGATGCAACTGCACAAGTAACCAAGTGTGAAGCGTGCCAGTTCCATTCCAAACAGATACACCAGCCAGCTCAAGCTCTCCAGACGATCCCTTTATCCTGGCCATTTTCGGTCTGGGGGCTCGACATCCTCGGCCCCTTCCCCAGAGCTATCGGGGGCTTTGAGTTCTTGTACGTTGCAATCGACAAGTTCACAAAGTGGCCGGAAGTAGAACCAGTGAGGAAGGTGACAGCACAGTCAACAGTCAAGTTCTTCAGGTCGATTGTTTGCCGTTTCGGGATCCCGAACAGGATCATCAACAACAACGGCACGCAATTTACGAGCCGCACCTTCATGCAGTACGTCCAAGATCTTGGCGCCAAGGTCTGCTTCGCTTCTGTTGCTCATCCAAGAAGCAACGGTCAAGCGGAGAGGGCAAACGCTGAAGTGCTGCGAGGCCTCAAGACCAGAACTTTCGACAGACTGCGCAAGTGCGAAAGAAACTGGATCGAGGAGCTGCCGGTGGTTCTTTGGTCGATCAGGACGACGCCAAATCGAGCCACTGGCCAGACACCCTTCGCTCTAGTCTATGGAGCGGAGGCAGTTCTCCCCACGGAACTCGTATACGGGTCACCTCGAGTGCTCGCTTATGATGAGCTCGAGCAAGAGCAGCTGCGGCAAGATGACGCGCTTCTCCTTGAGGAAGACCGTCTCCAGGCTGCTGTGCGAGCCGCTCGCTACCAGCAAGCTTTGCGCCGCTACCATAGCCGTAGAGTCAATGCCAGGAGTCTCGAGGAAGGCGACCTTGTTCTTTGGCGCGTTCAGTCGGCCAAGAATTCCAACAAGTTGACGCCGAGGTGGGAAGGCCCTTATCGGGTGAAACGAGTCACTAGGCCCGGCGCTGTCCGCCTTGAGACCGAAGATGGCATTCCGGTGAGCAACTCCTGGAACATTGAACATTTTCGTAAGTTTTACCCATAAGGCGCAGTTGTCGAACCCTGTCTGGCAACCACCTTTCTGTACAAGTCTTGCCGCTGTTGCATGTAATCCTTTGTACAGAGCCGGGCGCAGACCCCGTGCACTAGTAAAGTTCATGTGCCCCGCACATCTTGTCAGTTTCCTTATGCTATAATCCTTTTTCGCATATATTATCTGACACTTTGTGCAGCACCAGACCCCGGTAAGCGATAACGAGCCCAAGGCTCCATATCATTGCTTTATTTCTCTGTCTCTTTCTCAAAAGAAGGAAGGCTCCCTCGCCCACAAGGTTTACCGGGGGGAAGGAGAGGATAAAGGTGTGGACCAGGCCGTTCAAAAAAGAAAAAAAAAGAGTTTCTTCTTGCCGGGAAGCAGACGACAGAAAAGCTAAGTTGCTAAAGCTTGAGCAATCAGTTTTTGAGTTATTTTCCTTGAACGACCGTGCTTTGTATGGAAAACTTGTGCGCGGAGGAACCAATTCACAGCTAGCTGCGCCCTTACTCTGTTTCGAGTCCGCTCAACGACTTAAGTGAGCTGCTAGCGCCCTTACTTTGCTTCGAGTCCGCTCAGCAACTTAAGTGAGCCGCTAGCACCCTTACTTTGTTTCGAGTCCACTCAACAACTTAAGTGAGCTGCAACTAGTTGCGACAAGGTTGCTTGTCGGTAGCGGCCTCGCCAGCAGGCTGCTGAAGTTCCACACTCGGCGCTCGCGGCAAGAATGCCTACACCGACAAGTTTCCCTAAAAAGCGTAGGGCAGGACCATACAAAGCCAAGAGTCGAGTAAAGGAAGTAACACAGCTATTTGTTGCCTGAGATAGAGTTATATTACAAGAATAACTTGTCGCGCCTCTAATAAAGTGTTCCCATGACATGACTGGCAGCGACAAGAAGAGAAGAAAACGGACGGCCTAATCTACGCGACCGCCGTCAACCCTTTTGACCTCGTTCACCCTGGCGACGATGGGTGCGACGAGGGCCTTAAGTGCGTCAAGATCAGCGTCCGCCAGTAGCTTCCTAAGGACATTGGTGAGGTTGAGGCCCGGATTGCGGAAGGCCACCTTCACCAGCACCTTCTCCAGAACTCTATCACAAATCGAGCGTGACTCGTCGGCCAACTGCTTCGGGATCCGTTCCCGGAGTTGCTGGAGCGCCACCGCCACGCCTTTGAAGAACAAAGTGAGCTTGGCGCTGGGTTGGAGGTTCTCGTCGGAGGAGTACCCGAAGCCTTCCACCCCCAATTGCACCAGCTCCTCTTCGATGACTGCAGCAATGTCCACGAGGCCCTCTGTCCAGAGCTCCACAGTATCTCTGAGAAGATTCTGGGTTTCGGCGGCCCTCGCAAGCAGCGCCTCGTTGGCCTCGATGTTCTTCTTCAAGTCTGCCTCCCGTTTCCTGGCGCTGTCCAACGTCTCCGTCAAGGTGGCCAGCTTCAACGTCAGATCGGCGTTGGACCCCTTGGCGGCGCTCAATTCCTTGCCCCTCTCGGCGAGTCGGCCCTGCAGCTCACCGTGGGCAAGGGCGTCCTTCTCGCGCTCTAGCTTGAGGGCAGCGAGCTCTTCGCCACCAACCTTCAGATCAGTTTCTAGCTGCGCCACCTTTGCCTCCAATTCTTTCTTGGCGGCCTCGGCAGTCGCAGTCGTATCCTTTGCCTCTTGGAGCGTCCCGCCAAGTGCCCGTTCGCGCGCGGCAAGCTCCTCTTCGTGGCTGTCGAGGTTCACTTTCCGCTGAGTCAGCTCGCCTTCTCGCGCGTACAGCTTCTCGCCGGTGAGCCACTGCTGTTCTTCAGCTTCGGCCTTCTCAAGGAGGAAGGCCTTCCGTTCCTCGGCAAGCTGCTCCCGCTCCTCCGCCAAGGCCCGGAGAGTTTCTTGACGAAGACCCCGGAGCTCCTCCGCACGCTTCTCTATGTCCACGCCCGCCCTCGCGGCAAGCACTTCCTGGGACTCCAACTTGACTTGGGGGGCGCGGTAGAGCACCAGCAGCCTCCGCAGCAGCCGCTCTTCCTCGGGCTCTTCACTGCTGCTTCCCGGCGCGTCAACGATCGACAACCCGGCGGAGGCAAGCACCTCTCCATCCAGAATTTCTCCTTCCATCGGCGCCCTGGAGCTCGATGCCCAGGGGAGCTTGATGAAGATACCCTCGCCAGCCTTCAGATAGGCGCCAGGCTGGGGCTCCTCGAAGCCTGAAGCTGCGGCAGCGGCGGAGGGATCGGCGGTCGGTGCAGCGCTTGACGCTCCTGCGGCCTCGGGGCCGTCAGTGAGATCGCCAGATCCCCCGCCAGCTTCCTCGGCGGCAGCCTTGGCGGCCTCTTCGCCGGCGGGCACGTTAGCGCCGGCTCCTTCTTCGGTGGCCGCGGCATCATCAGTATTGCCGCGCGCGTCTTCTTCGCCGCCTGCCTCGGTCTCCATCGGATCCGTAGAGGGTGGTCCTGACGACCAAAGAAGAAGGAAAAATCAAACAAGTGTTTGAGAAGAGAAATCAGCGGAAGACTACAAGGAAAGTTTCGGGCAAGAAGGGCTACCTGTGCTAGGATCTGCCGTCGTGGCCTCCACCACCGGCGGATCGTTAGCGTTGTCCCTTGCCGAAGACTCCTCCCTTGCCGGAGGCTCCTCCCTTACCGGAGGGCGCTCCCTTGCCGGGGAGTCCGCCCTTGGCGGCGTAGTCGAAGCAGACGACGAGTCGGAGGAGATCATTACGCCCTCCTGGTCAAGCTGTTCTGCTCCTGCACAAGCAAAACAGAGATCGGATGTAAACAAAGGAAAAGAGCAACCACGCGCATCCAGAAGCAGAAAGTAAACCGTATTCTTACGCTGGGGGCTGCGCTGGGGGCTGCCTTGCGAAGTGATGGCCG
Organism: Triticum dicoccoides; assembly: GCF_002162155.2. Taxonomy (NCBI): domain Eukaryota; kingdom Viridiplantae; phylum Streptophyta; class Magnoliopsida; order Poales; family Poaceae; genus Triticum; species Triticum dicoccoides. The sequence goes on from NC_041388.1 coordinate 367,147,192, forward strand.
GGTCCGGCAAGGTAGTCTAGGGCGCGCCTCCTGTCGTCGCAGTGGGCTCGTCCTCGATGACCACCACTTGAGCCTTGGCCCTCTTCGCCGCCCTCTGGGCCAGAGTCCTGAAAAGGAGAGCCCAGGTTGGATCAGATCCGATGCAAGACAAGATCAGCAAGTTGAAGAACTACAAGAACAAGTAAGGGAATCTTACTCCTCTTCCTCTTCTTCATCGGAGCTGAGCGCGGAGAGGTCAAAGTTCGGCCCACCTCCGGCGCGACGAGGTGGAGGGGTGAGATCCCTTGGCCGCTTGGCGAGGACTGCAGCGCCAGCCCGAGACGACCCCGCCCCAATTGCCACTGCGGCGGGAGGCGCCCCCGCGGCGACCGTACTTGCCGCGGTGGAGCGCGTCGTGCGGCGCTGCGGCTGTTGACCAGCTTGCCGCCCCGCTGCATCCCCGATCCTGCTGAGGCGCCTTCTTGGCTGCACTGGGGGCTGCGTTCCGGGTCCTGCTCCCGGCAAGCTCCCCGGAGGTGGCGGGCCGCTCGTACCCTCGGCGGGCTCGTTCGACTCGGCGTCGGGCGCGGCGAGCTCTTCTTCCTCTTCGGGCTGCTCCCGTTCGGCAATGCTCATCGCCAACGCCGCGTCCGCTTCCTCCACGGTGAACCCGAATTCACCCGCGGCCGCGGCTGCCGCCGCCTCTTCCGCCCTTGCTCAGTGGTGTCGCGGGTGAGGAGCTTCTTCTCGTCAGCATTGACCGCCACCTCCACGAGGCTGTCAAAGAACTGCTGCACGACGTCGCCGGCGGGCTCTTGCCAAGTTGGAACGATCCCGTGCGAGTCACACAACGGCATCATTGCGCAGATGCGATCGCGCGAGGAGTTGTTGCACAGAGGAACGACGCCTGTCGGCAACCTGAACCACTCGGGATGCTGTGGGTCATGCTTGAATATCTCCTTAAGCATCCCGTCCAGCTCTAGGACGGTGAAATTGAAGTTGAGGCCTGGACGCAACCTCATTATATCTGTCGGGCCTCCAAATTCCCAGGCAGGTCTCCCCCTCGCCTGCAGAGGGGCGATGCGCCGGCAGAGGAAATCTGCGTCGACAGCTCCCACAGTTAGCCCGGCAAGCCTGAGACGCAAGATCCGAGTGGTGGCGATCGCCAGCTTGTCGTCGTCCGCGGACAGAGCGCTCCAGTCATTGTCGCGCACTGCTGGGGCTTGGCGCAAGGCGGTGAATGGCTGCGGGCTCTCTTCTACAACCCAGCACCAATCTGCTCTCCACTTGTCCCACTTGCTGCGGAGCTCCCCCTCCAGATAGGTCTCCTTGCCGGCCCACGAGATCCAGGCGATCCCGCCGGCAAGAGGTTCCCCTCTCTCGACACGAGGCATAAAGAAATGGCGGAAGAGAGCTATGTTGGGGTGGACTCCGACAAAGTTTTCGCATAGATGGGCGAAAACTGCCATGGTCAGAACAGCGTTGGGGGTGAAATCAAGGAGGTGGAGTCCGTAGGTGTTCATGATATCACAGAAGAAATCAGAGAATGGTGGGCAGGGACCGCAGTAGAAGAACACGGCGAAGAAAGGATACCCGTTAGCTGGAGCTGCTCGCGAGGCGACGGCGGAGAGTACCTTTGTGCGCGGATGCGCCCGCGTCTCCGTCGACCAGAAGAGATAGTACCACTCCCTCAGCTCCTCCGCGGAGAGCTCGGGGGGGAAAGTAGCCCGCTCCTTCCGCAGTGCCTCAAGCCGTTGCGCTTCGGTCGACTTCACAGCTTTCTCGGTCGCGGCCTTCGTGGCCTTCCCCTTTCCAGGCTTCGGAGGCATGGCGGAGGCGATGGGGCAGATCGACGGCGCTGGGGGTGGCGGCGGCGGCGGGAGCGGAGCGCTGCCCTCTTTCGACTTTGGAAGCGGAGGGGGGCGGCGGAGGCTTCTGAAATTGCAACAGCGAATGGCGAGGATGGAGGAAATGCCCCTGTTTACCCTGCTTATAAAGAGGGACGGGGCGGCCGTTCCGGCTTTCCAAGTGAACAAACTCCCACGATCTCTCCCACGACGCCGCGTTTGACGCGTGCCGTTCTGGGCGTGCGCGGTGGGAGCAGAGTTAGATTCGGCGTGACCTAGGCCGCGCGTGCCCGTGCACTGTTTTGGGCCTGGCCCAACAGCGCTCGGCACCGTGTATGGCCCAGGCCCGGGGGCTCCTGTCAGTGTACTAGAGTAGGGGTACCCTATTACCCCGAACTCGTGCACGGGCAGTTGCAGCGCCCCGCGGCAAGGCTTGCCGGGTGACCGCCAGGACCCTCCGTGGTTCCCTTAAAGACCATTCAAGAACAAAGTACTCAAACCAAGGCCCCGGTAAGAGGAGCTTGCCGGGAAGGCCAACCGAAGCCCCGGTAAGAGGAGCTTGCCGGGAAGGCCAACCAAGGCCCCAGCAAGAGGAGCTTGCCGGGAAGAGACGAGACCCCGGCAAGAGGAGCTTGCCGGGAAGGCCACTCAAGACATACCAAGAAAGCTTGCCGCGACGCGCCCTGCGTCCCGGCAAGATCCGGCGAGCGACAAGCTTCCGGACGCGACAAGACGACGGCCGCGGCAAGGAGCTTGCCGCGGGAAACCCCCACTGTGTGCCCGCGCTCCAGCTCACCTGCTAACGTGTCGCTCTGGGACTCTCCCAGAGCGCACGTGGCGGGAGGCCGTGCAGCTAGGGGTACGTGGTGGCAAGCGGAGATGAAGAGAAGCCCATCGTGGCAAACGGTGGCACTCCTAACGGTCACCTTTTGCACTATTTAGGAGACTCAGACAGGCATTTAATGCCCTTGTCCCCTGCCGTCAGAGTTAGGTAGGGTGCACTGTATCCACAGTAGCGGTAGCTATACCTACCACATCCTTTTCCATTTTTACCCTTCTTGTCTACGTTGCCCCCTGTCGGTGACCCCTTGAGTATAAAAGGAGGCCCAAGCGCAACGTAGAAAGGGGTTCCGAAGGTCGGGGAGTTCAGAGACTCGGCCAGCCCGGCTCGTTGAACACCAGAAACACTCTTACGCTCAGTCTGGCAGCGTCCATCGCTCCTGAGCAAGAATCCAATATACACAAACAAGCAGCAGTAGGGTTTTATGCATCCGTGCGGCCCGAAGCTGGGTAAAAATCTCCCCGCGTGCGCTGCCTCGATCCGCTCTTTGTTTGCTCTCCGCCCCCCACCGAACCAAAAAGGGGCCCTGTCCCCATAGGTGTTGGCGGGAATCAGCATCGCCCCCCGACATCTCTGGCGCTCCTGTCGGTGTACTAGAGTAGGGGTACCCTATTACCCCGAACTCGTGCACGGGCAGTTGCAGCGCCCCGCGGCAAGGCTTGCCGGGTGACCGCCAGGACCCTTCGTGGTTCCCTTAAAGACCATTCAAGAACAAAGTACTCAAACCAAGGCCCCGGTAAGAGGAGCTTGCCGGGAAGGCCAACCGAGGCCCCGGTAAGAGGAGCTTGCCGGGAAGGCCAACCAAGGCCCCGGCAAGAGGAGCTTGCCGGGAAGAGACGAGACCCCGGCAAGAGGAGCTTGCCGGGAAGGCCACTCAAGACATACCAAGAAAGCTTGCCGCGACGCGCCCTGCGTCCCGGCAAGATCCAGCGAGCGACAAGCTTCCGGACGCGACAAGACGACGGCCGCGGCAAGGAGCTTGCCGCGGGAAACCCCCACTGCGTGCCCGCGCTCCAGCTCACCAGCTAACGTGTCGCTCTGGGACTCTCCCAGAGCGCACGTGGCGGGAGGCCGTGCAGCTAGGGGTACGTGGTGGCATGCGGAGATGAAGAGAAGCCCATCGTGGCAAACGGTGGCACTCCTAACGGTCACCTTTTGCACTGTTTAGGAGACTCAGACAGGCATTTAATGCCCTTGTCCCCTGCCGTCAGAGTTGCACTAGAGTAGAACTAGCTCTTCAAGCTAGTTTAGATAATTTTACACTAGAGTTGAACTAACTCTTCAAGCTAGTTCGAATAATGTTGCACTAGAGTAGGACTAGCTCCATAACCTAGTACAAATAATTTTACACTAGAGTTGAACTAGCTCTACAAGCTAGTTCAAATAATTTTACACTAGAGATGAACTAGCTATACAAGCTAGTTCAAATAATTTTACACTAGAGTAGAACTAGCTCTATAACCTAGTACAAATAATTTTACACTAGAGTTGAACTAGCTCTACAAGCTGGTTCAAATAATATTACACTAGAGTTGAACTAGCTATACAAGCTAGTTCAAATAATTTTACACTAGAGTAGAACTAGCTCTATAACCTAGTACAAATAATTTTACACTAGAGTTGAACTAGCTCTTCAAGCTAGTTTAAATAATTTTACACTATAGAGTTGAACTAGATCTGTAACCTAGTTCAAATAAGTT
>NC_041388.1:367151729-367155061 GCF_002162155.2 Triticum dicoccoides
CAAGCTTGCAGACTTGAACAAGCTCAACATGCTAGTTCAAATAATTTTACACAAGAGTAGAACTAGCTCTATAACCTAGTACAAATAATTTTACACTAGAGTTGAACTAGCTCTTCAAGATAGTTTAAATAATTTTACACTATAGAGTTGAACTAGATCTATAACCTAGTTTAAATAAGTTCACACTAGATTCGACATAGCTCTAAAAGCTAGTTCAAATAATTTTACACTAGAGTTGAACTAGCTATAAAAGCTTGTAGACTTGAACAAGCTCAACCTGCTAGTTCAAGTAATTTTACACAAGAGTAGTACTAGCTCTATAACCTAGTACAAATAATTTTACACTATGTTGAACTAGCTCTACAAGCTAGTCAAATAATTCACACTAGATTTGAACTAGCTATACAATCGAGTTCAAATGATTTTACACTAGAGTAGAACTAGCTCTATAACCTAGTAAAAATAATTTTACAATAGAGTTGAAATAGCTCTATAAGGTAGTTCCAATAATTTTACACTAGAATTTAACTAGCTCTACAACCTAGTTCACATAATTTTACACTAGAGTTGAATTAGCTCTACAAGCTAGTTCAAATAATTTTGCACTAGAGTAGAACTAGCTCTATAACCTAGTACAAATAATTTTACACTAGAATTGAACTAGCTCTACAAGCTAGTTCAAATAATTTTACACTAGAGTTAAACTAGCTGTACAAGCTAGTTCAAATAATTTTACACTAGAGTAGAACTAGCTCTCTAACCTAGTACAAATAATTTTACACTAGAGTTGAACCGGCGCTTCAAGCTAGTTCAAATAATTTTACACTATAGAATTGAACTAGATCTATAACCTAGTTCAAATAATTTTACACTAGAGTTGAACTAGCTCTACAAGCTAGTTCAAATAATTTTACACTAGAGTTGAACTAGCTATACAAGCTAGTTCAAATAATTTTACACTAGAGTTGAACTAGCTCTCTAACCTAGTACAAATAATTTTATACTAGAGTTGAACCGGCTCTACAAGCTAGTTCAAATAATTTTGCACTAGAGTAGAACTAGCTCTATAACATAGTACAAATAATTTTACACTAGAGTTGAACTAGCTCTACAAGCTAGTTCAAATAATTTGACACTAGAGTTGAACTAGCTATACAAGCTAGTTCAAATAATTTTACACTAGAGTAGAACTAGCTCTATAACCTAGTACAAATAATTTTACACTATAGTTGAACTAGCTCTTCAAGATAGTTTAAATAATTTTACACTATAGAGTTGAACTAGATATATAACCTAGTTCAAATAAGTTTACACTAGATTCGACATAGCTCTAAAAGCTAGTTCAAATAATTTTACACTAGAGTTGAACTAGCTATACAAGCTTGTAGACTTGAACAAGCTCAGCATGCTAGTTCAAATAATTTTACACAAGAGTAGTGCTAGCTCTATAACCTAGTACAAATAAATTTACACTATGCGGAACTAGCTCTACAAGCTAGTCAAATAATTCACACTAGATTTGAACTAGCTATACAATCGAGTTCAAATAATTTTACACTAGAGTAGAACTAGCTCTATAACCTAGTAAAAATAATTTTACAATAGAGTTGAAATAGCTCTATAAGGTAGTTCCAATAATTTTACACTAGAATTTAACTAGCTCTAAAACCTAGTTCACATAATTTTATACAAGAGTTGAACTAGCTCTACAAGCTAGTTCAAATAATTTTGCACTAGAGTAGAACTAGCTCTATAACCTAGTACAAATAATTTTACACTAGAATTGAACTAGCTCTACAAGCTAGTTCAAATAATTTTACACTAGATTTAAACTAGCTGTACAAGCTAGTTCAAATAATTTTACACTAGAATAGAACTAGCTCTCTAACCTAGTACAAATAATTTTACACTAGTGTTGAACCGGCTCTTCAAGCTAGTTCAAATAATTTTACACTATAGAGTTGAACTAGATCTATAACCTAGTTCAAATAATTTTACACTAGAGTTGAACTAGCTCTACAAGCTAGTTCAAATAATTTTACACTAGAGTTGTACTAGCTATACAAGCTAGTTCAAATAATTTTACACTAGAGTTGAACTAGCTCTATAACCTAGTACAAATAATTTAACAGTAGAGTTGAACTTGCTCTACAAGCTAGTTCAAATAATTTAACACTCGAATTGAACTAGCTCTACAAGCTAGTTCAAATAATTTTGCCCATAGAGTAGAACTAGCTCTATAACCTTGTACAAATAGTTTTACACTAGAGTTGAACTAGCTCTATAACCTAGTACAAATAATTTCACACTAGAATTGAACAAGCTCTACAAGCTAGTTCAAATAATTTTACACCAGAGTTGAACTAGCTCTCAAAGTGTCGGTGTACTAGAATAGGGGTACCCTAGTACCCCGAACTTGTGCACGGGCAGTTGCAGCACCCCGCGGCAAGGTTTACCAGGCGAACGCCAAGATCCTCCGTGGTTCACTTGGAGCCATTCAAGAACAAAGTATTTAAGCTCAGGAGACAAGGCCCCGGCAAGGGGAGCTTGCCGGGAAGGCCAACCAAGGCACCCCAAGGAACTTGCTGCGACGCGCCACGCGCTCCGGCAAGGCAACAAGGCCCCGGCAAGAGGAGCTTGCCGGGAAGGCCAACCAAGGCACTCCAAGGAACTTGCCGCGACGTGCCACATGCTCCGGCAAGGCAACAAGTCCCCGGCAAGAGGAGCTTGCCGGGAAGACCAACCAAGGTACCTCGAGGCCCGGTGAGCGACAAGCTTCCGGACCCGACAAGATAACAACAGCGGCAAGGCGCTTGCCGCGGCAGGCGGCCACTCTGTTCCCACGCTCCAGCGCATCCACCAACGTGTTGCTCTGGGGGCCTCTCCAGGCGCGCGTGGCGGGAGGCTGTGCAGCCAGCAGGGCGCAGTGGCATGCGAAGCTGACAAGATCGCAATCGTGGCGAACGGTGGCGCCCCTAACGGTCCTTTTCTGCACTGTTTGGGCGACTCAGACGGGCATTTAATGCCCTTGTCCCCTGCCGTCAGGGTTAGGTAGGGTGCACTGTACAAGTAACTGTACCAACCACCTCGCTTTTTACATTTGTACCCTTCTCTGCGTTGCCACCTGTCGGTGACCCCTTTAGTGTATAAAAGGAGGCCCATGCGCAACGTAGAGGGGGTTCGGTTCGATTCATTCGTGAGCCAGAAAACACTTAGCTCTCGCGAGCAAGAAGAGAATACAACCAGACAAGCAGCAGTAGGAGTGTTATCTCTCCGGAGAGCTCCTAAGCTGGGTAAAACTGCTCGTGTGCTTCGCCTCGATCTGCTCTTCG
>NC_041388.1:367155436-367165538 GCF_002162155.2 Triticum dicoccoides
CCGGTCCGCCGGCCCCATAGGTGTTCGTGGATCAGTTTCCCCCGACATCTTTGGCGCGCCAGGTAGGGGGCGTCGAGATGGTGTGAACCTGATCCGGCATTCACACAAGCTAGATCTTCATTCCCTTCATCAACATGCCACCGAAGAAGAAGACTTCGGCGGCAGCCGCTCCGTCCACGTCACTTCCGCCACTGTTGGAGCAAACGGGTGGTGGAATGGACGCCGGCAGAAGAATGGACGTCGACGAGGAAGCTCATGATGCTGCCAGGTCCAAGAACAAGGCTGCACAAACCTCGGCGACTGTACATGTTCCACGCCACTCTCAGGAGGTGCAAGACCAACAGCGTCATGGCACTTGCAGTGCCATACGGATGATAGGCCAAGACCAAGCTGGTGGATCTCGGGGCGCTCAAGACCAGCATGCACGCCAGCGTGCTGGCACGAGCGGGGCATAGTCGCCTGGACGGGATACTGCTCCTTCTGACATAGTTAGAAGTCCGAGCACGTCCCGCTCCTCGCGCCGTCCGCCACTGCCACCCACCACTCCAGCAGAAGCTTTGGCGCGAGCTCAACTTCTCCTAGATTACCCTCCGACGTCAGACAAGATCGACGAATGGAGGGCCACCATTCAGAGTCTCATCGGCTACGCCAACGGCGACACTCCATGGCGGCCGAGCGCGTCGCCACCGCGGCAGGGTTGCCGGGCGCGAGCCGGTGGCGACGAAACGGGTGGAGGTGCAACTACCATGCAATCACCACCCCGAAGGCCAAGATCGCCGACTCGCCGGATCCACCTCGACAGCGACTCCACCGCATCTTCGGATCCACGAGCTCGTCGCGATCAGCGCCAAGTTCTTCATGATCGACAACAAGAAGACGCTCGAACTCGCATCGAGCGCCGAAGAGAAGCGCGACGTCAATCCGACAAGCGCGATGGGCCCTCTATTGACGTGCATGCGCCAGAGGAACCAGGCGATTTGCCGTACGCGGTAGGTTGCCCTGCATTCACTCATGAGCTGCGGCAAGTCCAGTGGCCCAGCACGAAGAACTTCAAGCCAGACGTACCGGAGAAGTACGACGGCAAGACGCATCCGCCAGAGTTCCTCAGCATTTACACCATTGCGGTGCAGGTTGCTGGTGGACGGGATGACAAGATCCTTGCCAACTACTTCCCGCTGGTACTCAAGCCCAACGTCAGGTCCTGGCTCATGCACTTGCCGGACAACTCCATATCCTCTTGGGCTGATCTGTGCCATCAGTTTGTCGTCGCCTTCACAGGCGGACACAAGCCTCATGGCCAGGAGAGTGATCTTCATCTGCTCACCCAGAAGGAAGGAGAGCCCCTGCGCAAGTACATTCAGAGATTCAGCAGTGTACAGCACAACATCCCAGACGTCCACCCTGCCGCGGTGATCAGCGCATTCCATCAGAACGTGCGAAACCGTAGGATGCGGGAGGAAATGGCGATGTGCAAGATCAGGGACGTCAGTGAGTTATATGCACTGGCCGACAAGTGTGCACGTGCTGAGGAAGGGAGGAGACTCCCTGGAGAGAATGTAGGAGCGGGAGGATCTGACAGTGAAGATGCTGCCCCAGCAAGGAAAAACCGGCGGCGGAACAACAGAAGGAGGAAAGGCAAAGAGGTGCTAGTTGTTGAGCAGTCCGGCAACGGTGGTGACACCAAGGAAGCCAAAGCTGGTGACTCCGGCAAGGAGGTTGCCGCGGAGGTGGCGGTCGACGACAAGCAGGACGGCACCAACAAGCAGTATTGCAAGATCCACCGCACCAAGGGCCATGATCTCCAGAACTGTAAGAAAGTCGAGCAGCTTGTTGAGCAACAGAAAGCTGAATACGAGCGGCGCGACAAGGAGAAGGCCCAGGAAGGTGCTGGGGGATCCGGCAAGAAACGCCCCGGCCGAGGAGGACGCCGCGGCAAGGCCAAGCAGCGGCAAGGAGACAAACCTCCTCGCGGCCGCGACAAGGATGAAGATGACGACGACGATGAAGACATGGATGATGAGGAGACTGATGAGCAAGAGTTCCAGAAAGCCACAGAGGTCCTGTGCGTTGACGGTGGTGCTTCTCTGCATACCTCGCACCGCCAGCTCAAGCAGTGGGTGCGGGAAGTTAATGTAGCAGAACCACCCGTCGAGTCGCGCAAGCCTCTGAAATGGTCCAGCACGCCTATCATCTTTGATATTAAGGACCACCCTGATCGCATAACTGCGGTCGGGTGCTTGCCGATGTTGGTTTCACCAACAATCCGCAACCTCAAGGTCACTAAGATGCTAGTTGATGGCTGGGCCGGCTTGAACCTGATCTCCTCCGCGGTGCTCCAGAAACTCCAGATCCCTGACAGCGAGCTCGAAGAGACAGGTACGTTTCAAGGAATCAACCCGGGAAGAAGCAAGCCGAAGGGAAAGATCACGTTGCCGGTAACATTTGGCAGCGAGCTGAACTTCAGGACTGAGAGGGTCACATTTGATGTTGCTGACTTTCCATTACCTTCCAATGGAATCCTTGGCCGTCCGGCACTCGCCAAGTTCATGGCAGCCTCTCACTATGCGTACAACATACTGAAAATGCCGGGCCCGATAAGTGTCATCTCTATCCCTGGCGACAAGAAGGATGCTCTTATCTGTGCCAACAAGATCTACCGGGAAGCAGCAGCCGCAGCAGAACGCAAGACACTTGCCGCTGAAGCTCCCGGGGGGAAGAAGAAGACCAAGTCCGGCAAGAGCTCTGATGCCCACTCCGGCAAGCGCACCTCTTCGGAGTGCTGCGCTACCGTCAAGGACGCACCATCGAGCTCCACCGGCAAGTGTAAGAAGGCAATGGCAGGTCCACCTGAGACCAAGAAGGTGTCCGCCAAGGAGGACGGCGCTGGTGGTACCTTCACCATCAGCGCCACTCTTGACCCTAAATAGGAAAGCGCGCTTGTTGCTTTCCTGCGGGCGAATGTCGACGTGTTTGCGTGGCAACCGTCTGATATCCCCGGTGTTCCCAGGAAAGTAATTGAGCACCACCTTGCCGTTTGTCCTCATGCGCGGCCCGTCAAGCAGAAAGTCAGGAAACAGGCAGTGGAGCGCCAAGAATTCATCGCAGAAGAAATCAAGAAGTTGGAAGCAGCACGCCTTGTCAGAGGAGTGCTCCATCCCACGTGGTTGGCCAATCCTGTTGTCGTGCGCAAGGCTAACGGGAAATGGAGGCTTTGTATTGACTTCACTAATGTTAATAAAGCTTGTCCCAAAGACCCATTTCCCTTGCCGCGTATTGACCAGATTGTTGACTCCACAGCCGGATGTGATTTGCTTTCATTTCTTGATGCATACTCAGGATACCATCAGATCTTCATGGCAGAAGAAGATGAAGAGAAAACCGCATTTATCACCCCGTGTGGCATGTACTGCTTCGTACGGATGCCTTTCGGTTTAAAGAATGCTGGTTCAACATTCGCAAGGGTAGTCCACCACGCTTTTGAGCCGCAGATGCACAGAAATGTGGAAGCCTACATGGATGACATAGTGGTCAAAAGCAAGAATAGGGCGACCCTGATTCAAGATTTAGACGAAACATTTGCAAATCTGCACAGGATCAACCTCAAGCTTAACCCCGAGAAGTGCGTGTTTGGAGTCCCTTCCGGCAAGCTTCTCGGGTTCTTCGTGTCCCAGCGGGGAATTGAAGCCAATCCCGACCAGATCAAGGCTATTGAGCAGATCGAAGCACCAAAGCGCGTCAAGGATGTACGAAGGCTTGCCGGTTGCGTGGCTGCTCTCAGCAGGTTTATCTCTAGATCTGCTGAGCGCGCCCTGCCATTTTTCAAAATTTTGAAAAAGGCAGGTCCAGTGAAATGGACTCCGGAGGCGGAGGCTGCGCTGCAGGACTTGAAGAGATACCTGTCCTCCACTCCAACGCTTGTCGCACCTAAGCTGCAAGAGAAGTTGCTGCTGTATATAGCGGCAACCAATCAAGTGGTTAGTGCTACGTTAGTGGCGGAGAGGGAGGTAGATGATGAGCCAGCAACCACGGCAGATGCATCCAGCGACAAGCAGGGGGCTTCGCCGACAAGCTCTGGTCCCGACAGAGATGGATCTGCGCAGGAGCAAGATAAGATGCAGAAGAGAATGGTGCAGCGTCCAGTTTACTTTGTCAGTTCCCTTCTACAAGGGGCTAGATCAAGGTACTCTGGTGTGCAGAAGTTGCTTTTCGGCCTCCTCATGGCCTCGAGAAAGTTGCGCCATTACTTCCAAGCACATGAGATCACAGTCGTCACTCGCTTTCCGCTGAAGAGGATACTGTAGAATCCAGAAGCGACAGGCAGGATTGTCGAGTGGGCGCTGGAACTGTCAAGCTTTGGCCTCAAGTTTGAGAGCACTTCAACTATCCAAAGCAGAGCATTGGCAGAATTCTTAGCAGAATGGACGCCAACCCAGGATGAAGAAATTCCAGAGACGAGCATCCCCGTCTAAGAGGCAAGCAAAGAGTGGCTGATGTACTTTGATGGTGCCTTCTCGCTGTAAGGCGCCGGTGCGGGCGTGCTGCTTGTCGCGCCCACCGGAGAGCACCTCAAATACGTAGTCCAGATGCACTTTCCCAAGGAGCAAGCAACCAACAATACTGCAGAGTATGAAGGATTGCTTGCCGGTCTCAGAATTGCAGCAGACCTTCGAATCAAGAAGCTCATTGTGAGGGGTGACTCACAGCTTGTCATCCGCCAAGTGAACAAGAACTACCAGAGTCCATTGGTGGAAGCATATGTTGATGAAGTGAAGAAGCTAGAAGAGCACTTTGACGGCCTACAAATGGAGCATATCCCAAGAGCTCAGAATGACATTGCTGATGGCCTGTCAAAGTGCGCCGCACTAAAGTTACCTGTGGAACCAGGTATCTTTGTGCTCAAGTTGACTCAACCATCCGTAACACCATCAACTGGACAAAGCAAGAAGAGGAAGTTGATTTCTGGTGACTACTTTCCGGCAGAGCTCTCCGAAGCCGCCGCCAAGAATGTCCCCAAGATCAACACCAAGGTTGCTGAGGGGCAGTCTACTCCGGCAAGCCTTATGGTTTGTTCCGTTGAAGCAGACGCTCCAGACAAGTTTTGCTCCGGCAAGCTTGCCGGGGAACATCAAGCTCCAGTAGGGCCGCAAATCCTTGCCGTAGAAGCGGATGTTCCCGCAGCAGCAGATGTGCCTTTAGTCCTTGTTGTCGAGCCACAAGCTCCAGCATGGGCACAGCAGATTGTCCATTTCCTTCAGACAGGAGAACTTCCCGAAGAGCAAGAAGAAGCGGAAAAAGTAGCCCGACAGTCAAGTATGTACCAGTTTGTCGATAGCATACTATACAGAAGAAGACTCAATGGTGTGAAATTGAAGTGTATTTGCCGGGAAGATGGACAAAAGCTGTTGGCAGAGATACATGGAGGCATATGTGGCCACCACATTGGCGCAAGAGCACTTGCCGGCAAAGCTTTCCGGCAAGGTTTCTTTTGGCCGACAGCCCTCCAGGATGCAACTGCACAAGTAACCAAGTGTGAAGCGTGCCAGTTCCACTCCAAACAGATACACCAGCCAGCTCAAACTCTCCAGACGATCCCTTTATCCTGGCCATTTTCGGTCTGGGGGCTCGATATCCTCGGCCCTTTCCCCCGAGCTGTCGGGGGCTTTGAGTACTTGTACGTCGCAATCGACAAGTTCCCAAAGTGGCTGGAAGTGCAGCCAGTGAGGAAGGTGACAGCACAGTCAACAGTCAAGTTCTTCAGGTCAATTGTTTGCCATTTCGGGATCCCTAACAGGATCATCACTGACAATGGCACGCAATTCAGGAGACGCACCTTCATGCAGTACGTCCAAGACCTTGGCGCCAAGGTCTGCTTCGCTTCTGTTGCTCATCCGAGAAGCAACGGTCAAGCAGAGAGGGCAAATGCTGAAGTGCTGCGCGGGCTCAAGACCAGAACTTTCGACAGGATGCACAAGTGCGGAAGAAACTGGATCGAGGAGCTGTCGGTGGTTCTTTGGTCGATCAGAACGACGCCAAATCGAGCCACTGGCCAGACGCCTTTCGCTCTAGTCTATGGAGCAGAGGCAGTTCTCCCCATGGAACTCGTATACGGATCACCTCGAGTGCTCGCTTATGATGAGCTTGAGCAAGAACAGCTGCGACAAGACAACGCGCTGCTCCTTGAGGAAGATCGTCTTCAGGCTGCTGTACGAGCTGCTCGATACCAGCAAGCTTTGCGCCGCTACCATAGCCGCAAAGTCAATGCGAGAAGCTTCGAGGAAGGCGACCTTGTTCTTCGGCGCGTTCTGTCCGCCAAGAATTCCAACAAGTTGACGCCGAAGTGGGCAGGCCCTTCTCGGGTGAAACGAGTCACAAGGCCCGGCGCTGTCCGCCTTGAGACCGAAGATGGCATTCCGGTGAGCAACTCCTGGAACATAGAACATCTTCATAAGTTTTTCCCGTAGGGAGCGGTTGCCGAAACCCGTTCCGGCAACCACCTTTTGTACAAGTCTTGCCGCTGTTGCATGTAATCCTTTGTACAAAGCCGGGCGCAGATCCCGTGCATAAGTAAAACCCCATGTGCTCCGCACAACTTGTCCATTTCATGCATTAGTTTCTTTCTTGCATGCGTTATCTGACACTTTGTGCAGCACCTACATCCGGTAAGCAATAACGAGCCGAAGGGCCCCATATCATTATTTTCTCTTCTTTCTTCTTTTTGAACAAAGGAAAAGAAGGTTCCCTCGCACACAAGTTTGCCGGGGGGAAGGAGAAGATTGTGGTATGGACCAGGCGTCGTTCAAGCAAAGTTTTGCCTTGCCGGGAAGCAAACGATAGAAAAGCTAAGTTGCCAAAGTTTGAGCAATCAGTTTTTAATTTTTCAGTTATCTTCCTCGAATGACCCTGCTTTGTATGGAAAACCTGTGCGCGGAGGAACCAACTCATGGCTAGTTGCACCCTTACTTTGTTTCGAGTCCGCTCAACAACTTAAGTGTGCTGCATCTAGTCGCGACAAGGTTTCTTGTCGGAAGCGGCGCCGCCAGCAGGCTGCTGAAGTTCCGCACTCAACGCTCGCGGCTCGGGTGCTTGCGCCGACAAGTTCCCTAGAAGCGTAGGGTAAAAACATACAAAGGAAGGAATCTAGTAGAGGAAATACATAGCAATTAATAACATAAATAAAGTTATATTACAAGATAACTTGTCGCGGCTCTAACAGACTGTTTTCATAACATGATTAGCAGCGACAAGGGAAAAGAAGAAATGGGCGGCCTAGTCTACGCGTCCGCCCTCGACCCTCTTGATCTCGCTCACCTTGTCCACAATGAGTGCGACAAGGGCCTTGAGTGCGTCTCGATCGGCGTCTGGCGGCAAGGACTTGAGGACGTTGGTGAAGCTGAGGCCTGGATTGCGGAAGGCCACCTTCATCAGCACCTTCTGGAGAACCCCGGCGCAGATTTTGCGCGACTCGTCGGCCAGCTGCTTTGGGATCCTCTCCCGGAGCCGCTGGAGTGCCGTCGCCACGCCCTTGAAGAACAGGCTGAGCTTGGCGCTGGGTTGGAGATTCTCGTCGGAGGGATACCCAAAGTCCTCCATCCCCAGCTGCACCAGCTCCTTGTTGATGACTGCGGCAATATTCACCAGACCCTCGGTCCAGTGCTCCACAGTGTCTCTGAACGAGTTCTGGGTAACTGCGATGCTCTCCAGCAGCGCCTTGTCAGCTTTAACCTTCTCCAACAAGGTCTTCTCCCGCTCCTTGGAGGCCTCCAGCGTCTGCATCAGCGTGGCCAGCTTCAACTCCAGGACCGCATTGGAATCCTTGGCGGCGCTGAGCTCCTTGCCCCTCTCAGCGAGAAGACCTTGCAGCTCACCATGGGCGGCAGCATCCTTCTCATGCTCACGCTTGAGCGCGGCAAGCTCCTCGCCGCTCTTCCCGATGTTGGCCTCCAGCTGTGCCACCTTCTCCTCCAGCTCTTTCTTGGCGGCCTCTGCGATCGCGGCAGCGTCCTTTGCTTCCTTGAGCGCCCCGCCAAGTGCTTGCTCACGCTCGGCGAGCTCCTCCTCGTAGCTGTCGAGGTTGGCCTTCCGCTGCACCAATTCACCTTCTCGCACGGACTGCTTCTCGGCGGCCATCCTTTGTTCCTCCTCAGCTTCGGCCTTCTTGAGAAGGAAGGCCATGCGCTCCTCGTCGAGTCGCTCTCGCTCCTATGCCAGGGACCGGAGAGCTTCTTGATTGTGGCCCCGGAGCTCCTCCATGCGCTTCTCCATGTCAACTCCCGCCTTCGCGACAAGCGCTTCCCGGGAAGCCAGCTTGGCTTGCCGGGCGCGGTAGAGAGACAGCAGCTTCCGCAGCAGCTGCTCCTCCTCAGGCTCGCCACTGCTGCTGCTGGGCGCGTCGACCAACGACAGTCCAGCAGAGGCGAGCACCTCCCCATCAAAAGTTTCCCCCTTGACCGGCGCCTTGGAGCTCGACGCCCAGGGTAGTTTGATGAAGATATCGTCGCCGTCCTTCAAGTAGGTGCCGGGCTGGGGCTCCTCGGAGCCCGGCTCCACAGAAGCGGCAGAGGGATCGGCGGTCGGTGCAGCGCCTGGCGCTCCTGCGGCCTCAGGGTCGTCAGCGCGATCGCCCGACCCCTCGCCGGCTTCTGCGGTGGCAGCCTTGGCGGCCTCCTCGACGGCGGTCTCATCAGCACCGGCCCCTTCCTCGCCGGCGCCCTCTGTATCCATTGGCTCAGCAGCAGATGGGTCTGAAGAACGAAGAAGGGACAAAAATCAATCAAAAATCCAAGAGAAGAAAATCAGAAGAAGAAGAACCCAAGGGAAAGTTTTTGGACGAGGGAATTACCTGTGCCAAGACCTGCAATTGCGGTCTCGGTCGCCGCAGGATCGACGGTGCTGCGTCCTCCCTTGCCGGAGAGTTCCCCCTTGCCGGAGAGCGCTCCCTTGCCGGGGACTCCTCCCTTGGCGGCGCAGTCGAAGCAGGTGGCACTTCGGGACCAGCTTCCGGGCGCTCTTGATGTGGCTGCTCTGCTCCTGCACAAATCAACAAGCAAGATTTCAACAAAGGAAAAAGCACTCATGCGCGCCCGACAGCAGAAAGCTAACTATGAACTTACGCTGGGGGCTGCGCTGGGGGCTGCTTTGAGGAGTGATTGCCGGGTCCGTCAAATTGGTCTCGGACCCACCCCCTGCTGACACGGTGGGGTCATCTTCGATGACGATCACCGCGGCCTTGGCCCTCTTCGCCGCTCTCTGGGCCAGCGTCCTGAAAAGAAAGGAGTCCAGATTGAAGCAAGTCAGATACAAGGTAAAAACAGCAAGATTGAAGAACTACAAGAGCACCAAGGAAACTTACTCTTCTTCCTCCTCGTCGGAGCTGAGCGCGGAAAGATCGAAGTCCGGCTCCCCTCTGGTGCGGCGAGGCGGAGGAGTAGGATCCCTTGCCTGCTTGGCGGGGCCGGTGGCGGCGGCCCGGGAAGATCCCGCTCTAGTTGCCGCTGCTGTGTGAGGCTCTCCCGCGGTAACATTGCTTGCCGCGGTGGAGCGTGTCGCACGGCTCGGTGGCTGTTGACCCGGCTGCCGCCCCGCTACGTCCGCGGCCCTGCGAAGACGCCTCCTTGGCGGGGCCGGGGGCTCCGCCTGCGGCAAGCCTTCTGAAGGCTCGGGCTCTTCCTCGCCGGCCTCGCTCGGCTCGGCTTCAGAACCGGCAGGCTCTTCCTCGCCAATGAACTCCGCACGCTCGGCAAGGTTTGCCGCCTCTGCAGCCTCCGCCTCCTCCACAGTGAACCCGAACACGCCCGCGGCAGCTGCGGCCGCAACCTCTTCCGCCCTAGTGGCGATGCGCTGCAGCTCCTCGTCGGTGGTGTCACGGGTGAGGCTCTTCTGCTCGTCAGCGTGGACCGGCACTTCTTCCAAGTTGTCGAAGAACGCTTGCACGACGTCATCCGCAGGCTCTTGCCAAGTTGGAACGATTCCGTGTGAATCGCACAACGGCATCATGGAGCGGATCCGGTCAAGCGAAGAATTGTTGCACAATGGAGCCGAGAGATGACGCGAAGATATCAACAAAGGGGCCCATTGTGCAATAATTCTTCATTTGACCGGATCC
>NC_041388.1:367165977-367178488 GCF_002162155.2 Triticum dicoccoides
AATTCTTCGCTTGACCGGATCCGCGCCATGATGCCGTTGTGCGATTCACACGGAATCGTTCCAACTTGGCAAGAGCCTGCGGATGACGTCGTGCAAGCGTTCTTCGACAACTTGGAAGAAGTGCCGGTCCATGCTGACGAGCAGAAGAGCCTCACCCGTGACACCACCGACGAGGAGCTGCAGCGCATCGCCACTAGGGCGGAAGAGGTTGCGGCCGCAGCTGCCGCGGGCGTGTTTGGGTTCACTTTGGAGGAGGCGGAGGCAGCAGAAGCGGCAAACCTTGCCGAGCGCGCGGAGTTCATTGGCGAGGAAGAGCCTGCCGGTTCTGAAGCCGAGCCGAGCGAGGCCGGCGAGGAAGAGCCCGAGCCTTCAAAAGGCTTGCCGCAGGCGGAGCCCCCGGCCCCGCCAAGGAGGCGTCTTCGCAGGCCGTGGATGTAGCGGGGTGGCAGCCGGGTCAACAGCCGCCGAGCCGTGCGACACGCTCCACCGCGGCAAGCAATGTTGCCGCGGGAGCGCCTCACACAGCAGCGGCAACTGGAGCGGGATCTTCCCGGGCCGCCGCCACCGCCCCCGCCAAGCGGGCAAGGGATCCTACTCCTCCGCCTCGCCGCACCAGAGGGGAGCCGGACTTTGATCTTTCCGCGCTCAGCTCCGACGAGGAGGAAGAAGAGTAAGTTTCCTTGGTGCTCTTGTAGTTCTTCAATCTTGCTGTTTTTATCTTGTATCTGACTTGCTTCAATCTGGACTCCTTTCTTTTCAGGACGCTGGCCCAGAGAGCGGCAAAGAGGGCCAAGGCCGCGGTGATCGTCATCGAAGATGACCCCACCGTGTCAGCAGGGGGTGGGTCCGAGACCACCTTGACGGACCCGGCAATCACTCCTCAAAGCATCCCCCAGCGCAGCCCCCAGCGTAAGTTCATAGTTAGCTTTATGCTGTCGGGCGCGCATGAGTGCTTTTTCCTTTGTTGATATCTTGCTTGTTGATTTGTGTAGGAGCAGAGCAGCCACATCAGGAGCGCCCGGAAGCTGGTCCTGAAGTGCCATCTGCTTCGACTACGCCGCCAAGGGAGGGGTTCCCGATAAGGGAGCGCTCTCCGACAAGGGGGAAGTCTCCGGCAAGAGAGGACTCTCCAGCAAGGGGCAGCACCGGTGATCCTGTGGTGGTCGAGACCGCAACTGCAGGTCTTGGCACAGGTAATTCCTTTGTCCAAAAACTTTCCCTTGGGTTCTTCTTCTTCTGATTTTCTTCTCTTGGATTTTTGATTGATTTTTCTCCCTTCTTCGTTCTTCAGACCCATCTGCTGCTGAGCCAATGGATACAGAGGGCGCCGGTGAGGAAGGGGCCGGTGCTGATGAGACCGCCGGCGAGGAGGCCGCCAAGGCTGCCGCCACAGAAGCCGGCAAGGGGTCGGGCGATCGCACTGACGACCCTGAGGCCGCAGGAGCGCCAGGCACTGCGCCGACCGCCGATCCCTCTACCGCTTCTGCGGAGCCGGGCTCCGAGGAGCCCCAGCCCGGCGCCTACTTGAAGGCCGGCGACGATATCTTCATCAAGCTACCCTGGGCGTCGAGCTCCAGGGCGCCGGTCGAGGGGGAAACATTTGATGGGGAGGTGCTCGCCTCTATTGGACTGTCGTTGGTCGACGCGCCCAGTAGCAGCAGTGGCGAGCCTGAGGAGGAGCAGCTCCTGCGGAAGCTGCTGTCACTCTACCGCGCCCAGCAAGCCAAGGTGGCTTCCCAGGAAGCGCTTGTCGCGAAGGCAGGAGTTGACATGGAGAAGCGCGCGGAGGAGCTCCGGGGCCACAATCAAGAAGCTCTCCGGTCCCTGGCACAGGAGCGAGAGCAACTCGACGAGGAGCGCACGGCCTTCCTTCTCGAGAAGGCCGAAGCTGAGGAAGAACAAAGGCTGGCCGCCGAGAAGCAGTCCACGCGAGAAGGTGAATTGGTGCAGCGGAAGGCCAACCTCGACAGCTACGAGGAGGAGCTCGCCGAGCGTGAGCAAGCACTTGGCGGGGCGCTCAAGGAAGCAAAGGACGCTGCTGCGATCGCAGAGGCCGCCAAGAAAGAGCTGGAGGAGAAGGTGGCGCAGCTGGAGGCCAACATCGGGAAGAGCGGCGAGGAGCTTGCCACGCTCAAGCGTGAGCGTGAGAAGGATGCTGCCGCCCACGGTGAGCTAGAAGGTCTTCTCGCTAAGAGAGGCAAGGAGCTCAGCGCCTCCAAGGATTCCAATGCGGACCTGGAGTTGAAGCTGGCCACGCTGATGCAGACGCTGGAGGCCGCCAAGGAGCGGGAGAAGACCTTGTCGGAGAAGGTCAAAGCTAACAAGGCGCTGCTGGAGAGCATCGCAGTTACCCAGAACTCGTTCAGAGACACTGTGGAGCACTGGACCGAGGGTCTGGTGAATATTGCCGCAGTCATCAACGAGGAGCTGGTGCAGCTGGGGATGGAGGACTTTGGGTATCCCTCCGACGAGAATCTCCAACCCAGCGCCAAGCTCAGCCTGTTCTTCAAGGGCGTGGCGACGGCACTCCAGCGGCTCCGGGAGAGGATCCCAAAGCAGCTGGCCGACGAGTCGCGCAAAATCTGTGCCGGGGTTCTCCAGAAGGTGCTGATGAAGGTGGCCTTCCGCAATCCAGGCCTTAGCTTCACCAACGTCCTCAAGTCCTTGCCGCCAGACACCGATCGGGACGCACTCAAGGCCCTTTTCGCACCCATTATGGACAAGGTGAGCGAGATCAAGAGGGTCGAGAGCGGACGCGTAGACTAGGCCGCCCATTTCTTCTTTTCCCTTGTCACTGCTAATCATGTTATGAAAACAGTCTGTTAGAGCTGCGACAAGTTATCTTGTAATATAACTTTATTTCTGTTATCAATTGCCATGTTATTTCCTCTACTAGATTCCTTCCTTTGTATGCTTTTACCCTACGCTTCTAGAGAACTTGTCGGCGCAGGCACCCGAGCCGCGAGCACTGAGTGCGGAACTTCAGCAGCCTGCTGGCGGCGCGGCTTCCGACAAGAAACCTTGTCGCGACTAGATGCAGCACACTTAAGTTGTTGAGCGGACTCGAAACAAAGTAAGGGCGCAACTAGCCACGAGTTGGTTCCTCCGCGCATAGGTTTTCCATACAAAGCAGGGTCGTTCGAGGAAGATAACTCAAAAATTTAAAAACTGATTGCTCAAACTTTGGCAACTTAGCTTTTCTGTCGTTTGCTTCCCGGCAAGGCAAAACTTTGTTTGAACGACGCCTGGTCCATACCACAATCTTCTCCTTCCCCCCCCCCCGGCAAACTTGTGTGCGAGGGAACCTTCTTTTCCTTTGTTGAAAAGAAGAAAGAAGAGAAAATAATAATATGGAGCTCTTCGGCTCGTTATTGCTTACCGGATGTAGGTGTTGCACAAAGTGTCAGATAACGCATGCAAGAAAGATACTAATGCATGAAATAGACAAGTTGTGCGGAGCACATGGGGTTTTACTTATGCACGAGATCTGCGCCCGGCTTTGTACAAAGGATTACATGCAACAGCGGCAAGACTTGTACAAAAGGTGGTTGCCGGAACGGGTTCCGGCAACCGCGCCCTACGGGAAAAACTTACGAAGATGTGCTATGTTCCAGGAGTTGCTCGCCGGACTGCCATCTTCGGTCTCAAGGCGGACAACGCCGGGCCTTGTGACTCGTCTCACCCTATAAGGGCCTTCCCACTTCGGTGTCAACTTGTTGGAATTCTTGGCGGACTGAACGCGCCGAAGAACAAGGTCGCCTTCCTCGATGCTTCTGGCTTTAACTTTGCGGCTATGGTAGCGGCGCAAAGCTTGCTGGTATCGAGCAGCTCGTACAGCAGCCTGAAGACGATCTTCCTCAAGGAGTAGCGCGTCGTCTTGTCGCAGCTGTTCTTGCTCAAGCTCATCATAAGCGAGCACTCGAGGCGATCCGTATACGAGTTCCATGGGGAGAACTGCCTCTGCTCCATAGACTAGAGCGAAAGGCGTCTGGCCAGTGGCTCGATTTGGCGTTGTTCTGATCGACCAAAGAACCACCGGCAGCTCCTCGATCCAGTTTCTTCCGCACTTGCGCAGCCTGTCGAAAGTTCTGGTCTTGAGCCCGTGCAGCACTTCAGCATTTGCCCTCTCTTCTTGACCGTTGCTTCTCGGATGAGCAACAGAAGCGAAGCAGACCTTGGCGCCAAGGTCTTGGACGTACTGCATGAAGGTGCAGCTCGTGAATTGCGTGCCATTGTCGGTGATGATCCTGTTAGGGATCCCGAAACGGCAAACAATTGACCTGAAGAACTTGACTGCTGACTATGCTGTCACCTTCCTCACTGACTACACTTCCGGCCAATTTGTGAACTTGTCGATTGTGACGTACAAGTACTCAAAGCCCCCGATAGCTCGGGGGAAAGGGCCGAGGATATCGAGCCCCCAGACCGAAAATGGCCAGGATAAAGGGATCGTCTGGAGAGCTTGAGCTGGCTGGTGTATATGTTTGGAGTGGAACTGGCACGCTTCACACTTGGTTACTTGTGCAGTTGCATCCTGGAGGGCTGTCGGCCAAAAGAAACCTTGCCGGAAAGCTTTGCCGGCAAGTGCTCTTGCGCCAATGTGGTGGCCACATATGCCTCCATGTATCTCTGCCAACAGCTTTTGTCCATCTTCCCGGCAAATACACTTCAATTTCACACCGTTGAGTCTTCTTCTATACAGTATCCTATTGACAAACTGGTACATACTTGACTGCCAGGCTACTTTTTCCGCTTCTTTTTGCTCTTCGGGAAGTTCTCCTGTCTGAAGGAAATGGACAATCTGCTGTGCCCATGCTGGAGCTTGTGGTTTGACAACAAGGACTAAAGGCACATTTGCTGCTGTGGGAACATCCGCTTCTACGGCAAGGACTTGCGGCCCTGCCGGAGCTTGATGTCCCCCGGCAAGCTTGTTGGGAGCGTCTGCTTCAACGGAACAAACCATAAGGCTTGCCGGAGCAGACTGCCCCTCAGCATCCTTGGTGTTGATCTTGGGGACTTCCTTGGCGGCGGCTTCGGGGAGCTCTGCCGGAAAGTAGTCACCAGAAACCAACTTCCTCTTCTTGCCTTGTCCAGCTGATGGTGTTACGGATGGTTGAGTCAACTTGAGCACAAAGATCCCTGGTTCCACAGGTAACTTTAGTGCGGCGCACTTTGACAGGCCATCAGCAATGTCATTCTGACTCTTGGAATATGCTCCATCTGTAGGCCGTCAAAGTGCTCTTCTAGCTTCCTCACTTCATCAACATATGCTTCCATCAATGGACTCTGGTAGTTCTTGTTTACTTGGCAGACGACAAGCTGTGAGTCACCCCTGACAATGAGCTTCTTGATCCCAAGGTCTGCTGCGATTCTAAGACCGGCAAGCAATCCTTCATACTCTGCAGTATTGTTGGTTGCTTGCTCCTTGGGAAAGTGCATCTGGACTACGTACTTGAGGTGCTCTCCGGTGGGCGCGACAAGCAGCACGCCCGCACCGGCGCCTTGCAGCGAGAAAGCACCATCAAAGTACATCAGCCACTCTCTGCTTGCCTCTTTGACGGGGATGCTCGTCTCTGGAATTTCTTCATCTGGTGTTGGCGTCCATTCTGCTATGAACTCTGCCAATGCCCTGCTTTGGATAGTTGAAGTGCTCTCAAACTTGAGGCCAAAGCTTGACAGTTCCAGCGCCCACTCGACAATCCTGCCTGTCGCTTCTGGATTTTGTAGTATCCTCTTCCGCGGAAAGCGAGTGACGACTGTGATCTCATGTCCTTGGAAGTAATGGCGCAGCTTTCTCGAGGCCATGAGGAGGCCGAAAAGCAACTTCTGCACACCAGAGTACCTTGATCTAGCCCCTGTAGAAGGGAACTGACAAAGTAAACTGGACGCTGCACCATTCTCTTCTGCATCTTGTCGTGCTCCTGCGCAGATCCATCTTTGTCGGGACCAGAGCTTGTCGGCGAAGCCGCCTGCTTGTCGCTGGATGCATCTGTCGTGGTTGCTGGCTCATCATCTGCCTCCCTCTCCGCCACTAACGCAGCACTATCCACTTGATTGGTTGCCGCTATATACAGCAGCAACTTCTCTTGCGGCTTAGGTGCGACAAGCGTTGGAGTGGAGGACATGTATCTCTTCAAGTCCTGCAGCGCAGCCTCCGCCTCCGGAGTCCATTTCATTGGACCTGCCTTTTTCAAAATTTTGAAAAATGGCAGGGCGCGCTCAGCAGATCTAGAGATAAACCTGCTGAGAGCAGCCACGCAACCGGCAAGCCTTCGTACATCCTTGACGCACTTTGGTGCTTCGATCTGCTCAATGGCCTTGATCTTGTTGGGATTGGCTTCAATTCCCCGCTGGGACACAAAGAACCCGAGAAGCTTGCCGGAAGGGACTCCAAACATGCACTTCTCGGGGTTAAGCTTGAGGTTGATCTTGCGCAGATTTGCAAATGTCTCGTCTAAATCTTGAATCAGGGTCGCCCTATTCTTGCTTTTGACCACTATGTCATCCATGTAGGCTTCCACATTTCTGTGCATCTGCGGCTCAAAAGCGTGGTGGACTACCCTTGCAAATGTTGAACCAGCATTCTTCAAACCGAAAGGCATCCGTACGAAGCAGTACGTGCCACACGGGGTGATAAATGTGGTTTTCTCTTCATCTTCTTCTGCCATGAAGATCTGATGGTATCCTGAGTATGCATCAAGAAATGAAAGCAAATCACATCCGGCTGTGGAGTCAACAATCTGGTCAATACGCGGCAAGGGAAATGGGTCTTTGGGACAAGCTTTATTAACATCAGTGAAGTCAATACAAAGCCTCCATTTCCCGTTAGCCTTGCGCACGACAACAGGATTGGCCAACCACGTGGGATGGAGCACTCCTCTGACAAGGCCTGCTGCTTCCAACTTCTTGATTTCTTCTGCGATGAATTCTTGGCGCTCCACTGCCTGTTTCCTGACTTTCTGCTTGACGGGCCGCGCATGAGGACAAACGGCAAGGTGGTGCTCAATTACTTTCCTGGGAACACCGGGGATATCATACGGTTGCCACGCAAACACGTCGACATTCGCCCGCAGGAAAGCAACGAGCACGCTTTCCTATTTGGGGTCAAGAGTGGCGCTGATGGTGAAGGTACCACCAGTGTCGTCCTCCTTGGCGGACACCTTCTTGGTATCAGGTGGAGCTGTCATTGCCTTCTTACACTTGCCGGTGGAGCTCGATGGTGCGTCCTCGACGGTAGCGCAGCACTCCAAAGAGGTGCGCTTGCCGGAGTGGGCCTCAGAACTCTTGCCGGACTTGGTCTTCTTCTTCCCCCCGGGAGCTTCAGCGGCAAGTGTCTTGCATTCTGCTGCGGCTGCTGCTTCCCGGTATATCTTGTCGGCACAGATAAGAGCATCCTTCTTGTCGCCAGGGACAGAGATGACACTTATCGGGCCTGGCATTTTCAGTACGTTGTACGCATAGTGAGAGGCTGCCATGAACTTGGCGAGTGCCGGACGGCCAAGGATTCCATTGTAAGGTAATGGAAAGTCAGCAACATCAAATGTGACCCTCTCAGTCCTGAAGTTCAGCTCGCTGCCAAATGTTACCGGCAACGTGATCTTTCCCTTCGGCTTGCTCCTTCCCGGGTTGATTCCTTGAAATGTACCGGTCTCTTCGAGCTCGCTGTCAGGGATCTGGAGTTTCTGGAGCACCGCGGAGGAGATCAGGTTCAAGCCGGCCCCGCCGTCAACTAGCATCTTAGTGACCTTGAGGTTGCGGATTGTTGGTGAAACCAACATCGGCAAGCACCCGACTGCTGTAATGCGATCAGGGTGGTCCTCAATATCAAAGATGATAGGCGTGTTGTACCATTTCAGAGGCTTGCATGACTCGACGGGTGGTTCTGCTGCATTAACTTCCCGCACCCACTGCTTGAGCTGGCGGTGCGAGGTATGCAGAGAAGCACCACCGTCAATGCACAGGACCTCTGTGGCTTTCTGGAACTCCTGCTCATCAGTCTCCTCATCATCCATGTCTTCATCGTCGTCGTTGTCTTCATCCTTGTCGCGGCCGCGAGGAGGTCTGTCTCCTTGCCGCTGCTTGGCCTTGCCGCGGCGTCCTCCTCGGCCGGGATGTTTCTTGCCGGATCCCCCAGCACCTTCCTAGGCCTTCTCCTTGTCGCGCCGCTCGTATTCAGCTTTCTGTTGCTCAACAAGCTGCTCGACTTTCTTACAGTTCTGGAGATCATGGCCCTTGGTGCGGTGGATCTTGCAATACTGCTTGTTGGTGCCGTCCTGCTTGTCGGCGGCCGCCACCTCCGCGGCAACCTCCTTGCCGGAGTCACCAGCTTTGGCTTCCTTGGCGCCACCACCGTTGCCGGACTGCTCAACAACTAGCACCTCTTTGCCTTTCCTCCTTCTGTTGTTCCGCCGCCGGTTTTTCCTTGCCGGGGCAGCATCTTCACTGTCAGATCCTCCCGCTCCTACATTCTCTCCGGGGAGTCTCCTCCCTTCCTCAGCACGTGCACACTTGTCGGCCAGTGCATATAACTCACTGACGTCCGTGATCTTGCACATCGCCATTTCCTCCCGCATCCTGCGGTTTCGCACGTTCTGATGGAACGCGCTGATCACCGCGGCAGGGTGGACGTCTGGGATGTTGTGCTGTACACTGCTGAATCTCTAAATGTACTTGCGCAGGGGCTCTCCTTCCTTCTGGGTGAGCAGATGAAGATCACTCTCCTGGCCATGAGGCTTGTGTCCGCCTGTAAAGACGCCGACAAACTGATGGCACAGATCAGCCCAAGAGGATATGGAGTTGTTCGGCAAGTGCATGAGCCAGGACCTGACATTGGGCTTGAGTACCAGCGGGAAGTAGTTGGCAAGGATCGTGTCGTCCCGTCCCCCAGCAGCCTGCACCGCAATGGTGTAAATGCTGAGGAACTCCGACGAATGCGTCTTGCCGTCGTACTTCTCCGGTATGTCTGGCCTGAAGTTCTTCGTGCTGGGCCACTGGACTTGCCGCAGCTCATGAGTGAACGCGGGGCAACCTACCGCGTACGGCAGATCACCTGGTTCCTCTGGCGCATGCACGTCAACAGAGGGCCCAGCGCGCTTGTCGGATTGACGTCGCGCTTCTCTTCGGTGCTCGATGCAAGTTCGAGTGTCTTCTTGTTGTCGATCATGAAGAACTTGGCGCTGATCGCGACGAGCTCATGGATCCGAAGATGCGGTGGAGTCGCTGTCGAGGTGGATCTGGCGAGTCGGCGATCTTGGCCTTCGAGGTGGTGATTGCATGGTAGTTGCACCTCCACCCGTTTCGTCGCCACCGGCTCGCGACCGGCAACCCTGCCGCGGCGGCGACGCGCTCGGCCGTCGTGGAGTGTCGCCGTTGGCGTAGCCGATGAGACTCTGAATGGTGGCCCTCCATTCGTCGATCTTGTCCGAAGTCGGAGGGTAATCTAGGAGAAGTTGAGCTCGCGCCAAAGCTTCTGCTGGAGTGGTGGGTGGCAGTGGCGGACGGCGCGAGGAGCGGGACGTGCTCGGACTTCTAACTATGTCAGAAGGAGCAGTATCCCGTCCAGGCGACCGTGCCCCGCTCGTGCCAGCACGCTGGCGTGCATGCTGGTCTTGAGCGCCCCGAGATCCACCAGCTTGGTCTTGGCCTATCATGCGTATGGTACTGCAAGTGCCATGACGCTATTGGTCTTGCACCTCCTGAGAGTGGCGTGGAACATGTACAGTCGCCGAGGTTTGTGCAGCCTTGTTCTTGGACCTGGCAGCATCATGAGCTTCCTCGTCGACGTCCATTCTTCCGCCGGCGTCCATTCCACCACCCGTTTGCTCCAACGGTGGCGGAAGTGACGTAGACGGAGCGGCTGCCGCCGAAGTCTTCTTCTTCGGTGGCATGTTGATGAAGGGAATGAAGATCTAGCTCGTGTGAACACCGGATCAGGTTCACACAATCTCGACGCCCCCTACCTGGCGCACCAAAGATGTCGGGGAAACTGATCCATGAACACCTATGGGGCCGGCGGACCGGGCCCCTTTCGGTTCGGCGGGGGGCGGAGATCGCACGAAGAGAAGATCGAGGCGAAGCACACGAGCAGTTTACCCAGCTTCGGAGCTCTCCAGAGAGATAACACTCCTACTGCTGCTTGACTGGTTGTATTATGTTCTTGCTTGCGAGAGCTAAGTGTTTTCTGGCTCACGAATGAATCGAACCTCCGGAGCCGAACCTCCGAACCCCCCCCCTACGTTGTGCATGGTCCTCCTTTTATACGCTAAACGGGTCACCGACAGGTGGCAACACAGAGAAGGGTACAAATGTAAAAAGCGAGGTGGTTGGTACAGTTACTTGTACAGTGCACCCTACCTAACCCTGACGGGAGGGGACAAGGGCATTAAATGCCCGTCTGAGTCGACCAAACAGTGCAGAAAAGGACCGTTAGGGGCACCACCGTTCGCCATGATGGCGATCTTGTCAGCTTCGCATGCCACTGCGCCCTGCTGGCTGCACAGCCTCCCGCCACGCGCGCCTGGAGAGGCCCCCAGAGCGACATGTTGGTGGATGCGCTGGAGCGTGGGCACAGAGTGGCCGCCTGCCGCGTCAAGTGCCTTGCCGCTGCTGTTATCTTCTCGGGTCCGGAAGCTTGTCGCTCACCGGGCCTCGAGGTACCTTGGTTGGTCTTCCCGGCAAGCTCCTCTTGCCGGGGCCTTGTTGCCTTGCCGGAGCGCGTGGCGCGTCGCGGCAAGTTCCTTGGAGTGCCTTGGTTGGCCTTCCTGGCAAGCTCCTCTTGCCGGGGCCTTGTCTCCTGAGCTTAAATACTTTGTTCTTGAATGGCTCCAAGGGAACCACAGAGGATCTTGGCGTTCGCCCGGCAAGCCTTGCCGCGGGGTGCTGCAACTGCCCGTGCACAAGTTCGGGGTACTAGGGTAACCCTATTCTAGTACACCGACAAACTAGCTCTACAAGGTAGTTCCAATAATTTAACACTAGAATTTAACTAGCTCTACAACCTAGTTCAGATAATTTTACACTAGAGTTGAACTAGCTTGTAGAGGTAGTTCAAATAATGTAGCACTAGAGTAGAACTAGCTCTATAACCTAGTACAAATAATTTTACACTAGAATTGAACTAGCTCTAAAAGCTAGTTCAAATAATTTTACACTAGAGTTGAACTAGCTATACAAGCTAGTTCAAATAATTTCACACTAGAGTTGAACAAGCTCTACAAGCTAGTTCAAATAATTTTACACTAGAGTTCAACTAGCACTCAAAGCTAGTTCAAATAATTTTGCGCTAGAGTAGAACTAGCTCTATAACCTAGTACAAATAATTTAACACTAGAATTGAACTAGCTCTAGAAGCTAGTTCAAATAATTTTACACTAGAGTTGAACTAGCTATACAAGGTAGTTCAAATAATTTTACACTAGAGTTGAACTAGCTCTATAACCTAGTATAAATATTTTCACTCTAGAGTTGAACTAGCTCTACAAGCTAGTTCAAATAATTTTACACTAGAGTTGAACTAGATCTATAACCTAGTTCAAATAATTTTACACTAGAGTTGAACTAGCTCTACAAGCTAGTTCAAATAATTTTACACTAGAGTTGAAGTAGCTATACAAGCTAGTTTAAATAATTTTGCACTAGAGTAGAACTAGCTCTATAACCTAGTACAAATAATTTTACACTAGAGTTGAACTAGCTCTATAACCTAGTACAAATAATTTCACACTAGAGTTGAACAAGCTCTACAAGCTAGTTCAAATAATTTTACACTAGAGTTCAACTAGCTCTCAAAGCTAGTTCAAATAATTTTGCTCTAGAGTAGAACTAGCTCTATAACCTAGTACAAATAATTTTACACTAGAGTAGAGCTAGCTCTATAACCTAGTACAAATAATTTTACACTAGAGTTAAACCAGCTCTATAACCTAATAAAAATAAATTTACACTAAAGTTGAGCTAGCTCTACAAGGTAGTTCCACTAATTTTACACTAGAATTTAACTAGCTCTACAACCTAGTTCAGATAATTTTACACTAGAGTTGAACTAGCTTGTAGAGCTAGTTCAAATAATGTTGCACTAGAGTAGAACTAGCTCTATAACCTAGTACAAATAATTTTACACTAGAATTGAACTAGCTCTATAACCTAGTACAAACAATTTCACACTAGAGTTGAACAAGCTCTACAAGCTAGTTCAAATAATTTAACACTAGAATTGAACTAGCTCTACAAGCTAGTTCAAATAATTTTGCACTAGAGTAGAACTAGCTCTATAACCTAGTACAAATAATTTCACACTAGAGCTGAACTAGCTCTTTAACCTAGTACAAATAATTTCACACTAGAATTGAACTAGCTCTATAACCTAGTACAAATAATTTCACACTAGAGTTGAACTAGCTCTATAACCTAGTACAAATAATTTTACACTAGAATTGAACTAGCTCTATAACCTAGTACAAATAATTTCACACTAGAGTTGAACAAGCTCTACAAGCTAGTTTCACTAGAGTAG
>NC_041388.1:367178840-367185680 GCF_002162155.2 Triticum dicoccoides
ATAACCTAGTACAAATAATTTTACACTAGAATTGAACTAGCTCTATAACCTAGTACAAATAATTTCACACTAGAGTTGAACAAGCTCTACAAGCTAGTTCAAATAATTTAACACTAGAATTGAACTAGCTCTACAAGCTAGTTCAAATAATTTTGCACTAGAGTAGAACTAGCTCTATAACCTAGTTCAAATAAGTTTACACTAGAGTTGAACTAGCTCTATAACCTAGTACAAATAATTTCACACTAGAGTTGAACAAGCTCTACAAGCTAGTTCAAATAATTTTACACTAGAGTTCAACTAGCTCTCAAAGCTAGTTCAAATAATTTTGCGCTAGAGTAGAACTAGCTCTATAACCTAGTACAAATAATTTTACACTAGAATTGAACTAGCTCTACAAGCTAGTTCAAATAATTTTACACTAGAGTTGAACTAGCTCTATAACCTAGTACAAGTAATTTCACACTAGAGTTGAACAAGCTCTACAAGCTAGTTCAAATAATTTTACACTAGAGTTCAGCTAGCTCTCAAAGCTAGTTCAAATAATTTTGCGCTAGAGTAGAACTAGCTCTATAACCTAGTACAAATAATTTTACACTAGAATTGAACTAGCTCTACAAGCTAGTTCAAATAATTTTGCACTAGAGTAGAACTAGCTCTATAACCTAGTACAAATAATTTCACACTAGAGTTGAACAAGCTCTACAAGCTAGTTCAAATAATTTAACACTAGAATTGAACTAGCTCTACAAGCTAGTTCAAATAATTTTGCACTAGAGTAGAACTAGCTCTATAACCTAGTACAAATAATTTTACACTAGAGTTGAACTAGCTCTATAACCTAGTACAAATAATTTCACACTAGAGTTGAACAAGCTCTACAAGCTAGTTCAAATAATTTTACACTAGAGTTCAACTAGCTCTCAAAGCTATTTCAAATAATTTTGCGCTAGAGTAGAACTAGCTCTATAACCTAGTACAAATAATTTTACAATAGAATTGAACTAGCTCTACAAGCTAGTTCAAATAATCTTGCACTAGAGTAGAACTAGCTCTATAACCTAGTACAAATAATTTACACTAGAGTTGAACTAGCTCTATAACCTAGTACAAATAATTTCACACTAGAGTTGAACAAGCTCTACAAGCTAGTTCAAACAATTTAACACTAGAATTGAACTAGCTCTACAAGCTAGTTCAAATAATTTTGCACTAGAGTAGAACTAGCTCTATAACCTAGTACAAATAATTTTACACTAGAGTTGAACTAGCTCTATAACCTAGTACAAGTAATTTCACACTAGAGTTGAACAAGCTCTACAAGCTAGTTCAAATAATTTTACACTAGAGTTCAACTAGCTCTCAAAGCTAGTTCAAATAATTTTGCGCTAGAGTAGAACTAGCTCTATAACCTAGTACAAATAATTTTACACTAGAATTGAACTAGCTCTACAAGCTAGTTCAAATAATTTTGCACTAGAGTAGAACTAGCTCTATAACCTAGTACAAATAAATTTACACTAGAGTTAAACTAGTTCTATAACCTAGTACAAATAATTTCACACTAGAGTTCAACTAGCTCTCAAAGCTAGTTCAAATAATTTAACACTAGAATTGAACTAGCTCTACAAGCTAGTTCAAATAATTTTGCACTAGAGTAGAACTAGCTCTATAACCTAGTACAAATAATTTTACACTAGAGTTGAACTAGCTCTATAACCTAGTACAAATAATTTCACACTAGAGCTGAACTAGCTCTTTAACCTAGTACAAATAATTTCACACTAGAATTGAACTAGCTCTATAACCTAGTACATATAATTTCACACTAGAGTTGAACTAGCTCTATAACCTAGTACAAATAATTTTACACTAGAATTGAACTAGCTCTATAACCTAGTACAAATAATTTCACACTAGAGTTGAACTATCTCTACAAGCTAGTTCAAATAATTCACACTAGATTTGAACTAGCTATACAAACGAGTTCAAATAATTTTACACTAGAGTAGAACTAGCTCTATAACCTAATAAAAATAATTTTACACTAAAGTTGAACTAGCTCTACAAGGTAGTTCCAATAATTTTACACTAGAATTTAACTAGCTCTACAACCTAGTTCAGATAATTTTACACTAGAGTTGAACTAGCTTGTAGAGCTAGTTCAAATAATGTTGCACTAGAGTAGAACTAGCTCTATAACCTAGTACAAATAATTTTACACTAGAATTGAACTAGTTCTAAAAGCTAGTTCAAATAATTTTACACTAGAGTTGAACTAGCTATACAACCTAGTTCAAATAATTTCACACTAGAGTTGAACAAGCTCTACAAGCTAGTTCAAATAATTTTACACTAGAGTTCAACTAGCTCTCAAAGCTAGTTCAAATAATTTTGCGCTAGAGTAGAACTAGCTCTATAACCTAATACAAATAATTTAACACTAGAATTGAACTAGCTCTACAAGCTAGTTCAAATAATTTTGCACTAGAGTAGAACTAGCTCTATAACCTAGTACAAATAATTTTACACTAGAGTTGAACTAGCTCTATAACCTAGTACAAATAATTTCACACTAGAGTTGAACAAGCTCTACAAGCTAGTTCAAATAGTTTTACACAAGAGTTCATCTAGCTCTCAAAGCTAGTTCAAATAATTTTGCGCTAGAGTAGAACTAGCTCTATAACCTAGTAAAAATAATTTTACACTAGAGTAGAACTAGCTCTATAACCTAGTACAAATAATTTTACACTAGAGTTGAACCAGCTCTTCAAGCTGTTCAAATAATATTACACTACAGAGTTGAACTTGATCTAATCTGGTTCAAATAATTTTACACTAGAGTTGAACTAGCTCTACAAGCTAGTTCAAATAATTTTACACAAGAGTAGAACTAGCTCCATAACCTAGTACAAATAATTTTACGCTAGAGTTGAACTAGCTCTACAAGCTAGTTCAAATAATTCACACTAGATTTGAACTAGCTATACAAGAGAGTTCAAATAATTTTACTCTAGAGTAGAACTAGCTCTATAACCTAATAAAAATAATTTTACACTAAAGTTGAACTAGCTCTACAAGGTAGTTCCAATAATTTTACACTAGAATTTAACTAGCTCTCCAACCTAGTTCAGATAATTTTACACTAGAGTTGAACTAGCTTGTAGAGCTTGTTCAAATAATGTTGCACTAGAGTAGAACTAGCTCTATAACCTAGTACAAATAATTTTACACTAGAATTGAACTAGCTCTAAAAGCTAGTTCAAATAATTTTACACTAGAGTTGAACTAGCTATACAAGCTAGTTCAAATAATTTTACACTAGAGTAGAACTAGCTCTATAACCTAGTACAAATAATTATACACTAGAGTTGAACCAGCTCTTCAAGCTAGTTCAAATAATTTTACACTATAGAGTTGAACTAGATCTATAATCTAGTTCAAAGAATTTTACACTAGAGTTGAACTAGCTATACAAGTTAGTTCAAATAATTTTACACTAGAGTTGAACTAGCTCTATAACCTAGTACAAATAATTTCACAGTAGAGTTGAACTTGCTCTACAAGCTAGTTCAAATAATTTAACACTAGAATTGAACTAGCTCTACAAGCTAGTTCAAATAATTTTGCACTAGAGTAGAACTAGCTCTATAACCTAGTACAAATAATTTTACACTAGAGTTGAACTAGCTCTATAACCTAGTACAAATAATTTCACACTAGAGTTGAACAAGCTCTACAAGCTAGTTCAAATAATTATACACTAGAGTTCAACTAGCTCCCAAAGCTAGTTCAAATAATTTTGCGCTAGAGTAGAACTAGCTCTACAACATAGTTCAGATAATTTTACACTAGAGTTGAACTAGCTTGTAGAGCTAGTTCAAATAATGTTGCACTAGAGTAGAACTAGCTCTATAACCTAGTACAAATAATTTTACACTAGAATTGAACTAGCTCTAAAAGCTAGTTCAAATAATTTTACACTAGAGTAGAACTAGCTCTATAACCTAGTACAAATAATTTTACACTAGAGTTGAACCAGCTCTTCAAGCTAGTTCAAATAATTTTACACTACAGAGTTGAACTTGATCTAATCTGGTTCAAATAATTTTACACTAGAGTTGAACTAGCTCTACAAGCTAGTTCAAATAATTTTACACAAGAGTAGAACTAGCTCCATAACCTAGTACAAATAATTTTACACTAGAGTTGAACTAGCTCTACAAGCTAGTTCAAATAATTCACACTAGATTTGAACTAGCTATACAATCGAGTTCAAATAATTTTACACTAGAGTAGAACTAGCTCTATAACCTAATAAAAATAATTTTACACTAAATTTGAACTAGCTCTACAAGCTAGTTCCAATAATTTTACATTAGAGATTAACTAGCTCTACAACCTAGTTCAGATAATTTTACACTAGAGTTGAACTAACTCTACAAGCTAGTTCAAATAATTTTACACAAGAGTAGAACTAGCTCTATAACCTACTACAAATAATTTTACACTAGAGTTGAACTAGCTCTACAAGCTAGTTCAAATAATTCACACTAGATTTGAACTAGCTATACAAGCGAGTTCAAATAATTTTACACTAGAGTAGAACTAGCTCTATAACCTAATAAAAATAATTTTACACTAAAGTTGAACTAGCTCTATAAGCTAGTTCCAATAATTTTACATTAGAGTTTAACTAGCTCTACAACCTAGTTCAGATAATTTTACACTAGAGTACTCTACAAGCTAGTTCAAATAATTTTACACAAGAGTAGAACTAGCTCTATAACCTAGTACAAATAATTTTACACTAGAGTTGAACTAGCTCTACAAGCTAGTTCAAATAATTCACACTAGATTTGAACTAGCTATACAAGCGAGTTCAAATAATTTTACACTAGAGTAGAACTAGCTCTATAACCTAATAAAATAATTTTACACTAAAGTTGAACTAGCTCTACAAGCTAGTTCCAATAATTTTACACTAGAGTTTAACTAGCTCTACAACCTAGTTCAGATAATTTTACACTAGAGGTTAACTAACTCTACAAGCTAGTTCAAATAATGTTGCACTAGAGTAGAAGTAGCTCCATAACCTAGTGAAAATAATTTTACACTAGATTTGAACTAGCTCTACAAGCTAGTTCAAATAATTTTACACTAGAGTAGAACTAGCTCTATAACCTAGTAAAAATAATTTTACACTAGAGTTGAACTAGCTCTTCAAGCTAGTTTAAATAATTTTACACTATAGAGTTGAACTAGATTTGTAACCTAGTTCAAATAAGTTTACACTAGATTTGACATAGCTCTAAAAGCTAGTTCATATAATTTTACACTAGATTTGAATTAGCTATACAAGCTTGTAGACTTGAACAAGCTCAACATGCTAGTTCAAATAATTTTACACAAGAGTAGAACTAGCTCTATAACGTAGTACAAATAATTTTACTCTAGAGTTGAACTAGCTCTACAAGCTAGTCAAATAATTCACACTAGATTTGAACTAGCTATACAATCGAGTTCAAATAATTTTACACTAGAGTACAACTAGCTCTGTAACCTAGTAAAAATAATTTTACAATAGAGTTGAACTAGCTCTACAAGGTAGTTCCAATAATTTTACACTAGAATTTAACTAGCTCTACAACCTAGTTTAGATAATTTTACACTAGAGTTGAACTAGCTCTACAAGGTAGTTCCAATAATTTTACACTAGAATTTAACTAGCTCTACACCCTAGTTTAGATAATTTTGCACTAGAGTAGAACTAGCTCTATAACCTAGTACAAATAATTCTACACTAGAATTGAACTAGCTCTACAAGCTAGTACAAATAATTTTACACTAGAGTTGAACTAGCTATACAAGCTATTTCAAATAATTTTACACTACAGTAGAACTAGCTCTGTAACCTAGTACAAATAATTTTACACTAGAGTTGAACCGGCTCTTCAAGCTAGTTCAAATAATTTTACACTATAGAGTTGAACTAGATCTATAATCTAGTTCAAATAATTTTACACTAGAGTTGAACTAGCTATACAAGCTAATTCAAATAATTTTACACTAGAGTTGAACTAGCTCTATAACCTAGTACAAATAATTTCACACTTGAGTTGAACTTGCTCTACAAGCTAGTTCAAATAATTTAACACTAGAATTGAACTAGCTCTACAAGCTAGTTCAAATAATTTTGCACTAGAGTAGAACTAGCTCTATAACCTAGTACAAATAATTTTACACTAGAGTTGAACTAGCTCTATAACCTAGTTCAAATAATTTTACACTTCTATTGAACTATCTCTACAAGCTAGTTCAGATAATTTTACAATAGAGTTGAACTTGCTCTACAAGCTAGTTCAAATAATTTTGCACTAGAGAAGAACTAGCTCTATAACCTAGTACAAATAATTTTACACTAGAGTTGAACCGGCTCTTCAAGCTAGTTCAAATAATTTTACACTATAGAGTTGAACTAGATCTATAACTTAGTTCAAATAATTTTATACTAGAGTTGAACAAGCTCTACAAGCTAGTTCAAATAATTTTACACTAGAGTTGAACTAGCTATACAAGCTAGTTCAAATAATTTTACACTAGAGTTGAACTAGCTCTCTAACCTAGTACAAATAATTTTACACTAGAGTTGAACTAGCTCTACAAGCTAGTTCAAATAATTTTGCACTATAGATTTGAACTAGATCTATAACCTAGTTCAAATAAGTTTACACTAGATTCGACATAGCTCTAAAAGCTAGTTCAAATAATTTTACACTAGAGTTGAACTAGCTATACAAGCTTGTAGACTTGAACAAGCTCAACAAGCTAGTTCAAATA
>NC_041388.1:367185690-367186509 GCF_002162155.2 Triticum dicoccoides
GCTCTCTAACCTAGTACAAATAATTTTACACTAGAGTTGAACCGGCTCTTCAAGCTAGTTCAAATAATTTTACACTATAGAGTTGAACTAGATCTATAACTTAGTTCAAATAATTTTATACTAGAGTTGAACTAGCTCTACAAGCTAGTTCAAATAATTTTACACTAGAGTTGAACTAGCTATACAAGCTAGTTC
Organism: Triticum dicoccoides; assembly: GCF_002162155.2. Lineage (NCBI taxonomy): Eukaryota > Viridiplantae > Streptophyta > Magnoliopsida > Poales > Poaceae > Triticum > Triticum dicoccoides. The sequence goes on from NC_041388.1 coordinate 367,185,886, forward strand.
AAATAATTTTACACTAGAGTTGAACTAGCTCTCTAACCTAGTACAAATAATTTTACACTAGAGTTGAACTAGCTCTACAAGCTAGTTCAAATAATTTTGCACTATAGATTTGAACTAGATATATAACCTAGTTCAAATAAGTTTACACTAGATTCGACATAGCTCTAAAAGCTAGTTCAAATAATTTTACACTAGAGTTGAACTAGCTATACAAGCTTGTAGACTTGAACAAGCTCAACATGCTAGTTCAAATAATTTTACACAAGAGTAGTACTAGCTCTATAACCTAGTACAAATAATTTTACACTACAGTTGAACTAGCTCTACAAGCTAGTCAAATAATTCACACTAGATTTGAACTAGCTATACAATCGAGTTCAAATAATTTTACACTAGAGTAGAACTAGCTCTATAACCTAGTAAAAATAATTTTACAATAGAGTTGAAATAACTCTATAAGGTAGTTCCAATAATTTTACACTAGAATTTAACTAGATCTACAACCTAGTTCACATAATTTTACACTAGAGTTGAACTAGCTCTACAAGCTAATTCAAATAATTTTGCACTAGAGTAGAACTAGCTCTATAACCTAGTACAAATAATTTTACACTAGAATTGAAC
>NC_041388.1:367186519-367187091 GCF_002162155.2 Triticum dicoccoides
TTGAACTAGCTCTACAAGCTAGTTCAAATAATTTTGCACTATAGATTTGAACTAGATCTATAACCTAGTTCAAATAAGTTTACACTAGATTCGACATAGCTCTAAAAGCTAGTTCAAATAATTTTACACTAGAGTTGAACTAGCTATACAAGCTTGTAGACTTGAACAAGCTCAACAAGCTAGTTCAAATAATTTTACCCTAGAGTTGAAGTAGCTATACAAGCTAGTTCAAATAATTTTACACTAGAGTAGAACTAGCTCTCTAACCTAGTACAAATAATTTTACACTAGAGTTGAACCGGCTCTTCAAGCTAGTTCAAATAATTTTACACTATAGAGTTGAACTAGATCTATAACTTAGTTCAAATAATTTTATACTAGAGTTGAACTAGCTCTACAAGCTAGTTCAAATAATTTTACACTAGAGTTGAACTAGCTATACAAGCTAGTTCAAATAATTTTACACTAGAGTTGAACTAGCTCTCTAACCTAGTACAAATAATTTTACACTAGAGTTGAACTAGCTCTACAAGCTAGTTCAAATAATTTTGCACTATAGATTTGAACTAGAT
>NC_041388.1:367188307-367201647 GCF_002162155.2 Triticum dicoccoides
TATAACCTAGTTCAAATAAGTTTACACTAGATTCGACATAGCTCTAAAAGCTAGTTCAAATAATTTTACACTAGAGTTGAACTAGCTATACAAGCTTGTAGACTTGAACAAGCTCAACATGCTAGTTCAAATAATTTTACACAAGAGTAGTACTAGCTCTATAACCTAGTACAAATAATTTTACACTACAGTTGAACTAGCTCTACAAGCTAGTCAAATAATTCACACTAGATTTGAACTAGCTATACAATCGAGTTCAAATAATTTTACACTAGAGTAGAACTAGCTCTATAACCTAGTAAAAATAATTTTACAATAGAGTTGAAATAACTCTATAAGGTAGTTCCAATAATTTTACACTAGAATTTAACTAGCTCTACAACCTAGTTCACATAATTTTACACTAGAGTTGAACTAGCTCTACAAGCTAGTTCAAATAATTTTTCACTAGAGTAGAACTAGCTCTATAACCTAGTACAAATAATTTTACACTAGAATTGAACTAGCTCTACAAGCTAGTTCAAATAATTTTACACTAGAGCTAAACTAGCTGTACAAGCTAGTTTAAATAATTTTACACTAGAGTAGAACTAGCTCTCTAACCTAGTACAAATAATTTTACACTAGAGTTGAACCGGCTCTTTGTCGGTGTACTAGAGTAGGGGTACCCTAGTATCCCGAACTCATGCACAGGCAGTTGCAGCACCCCGCGTCAAGGCTTGCCGGGTGACCGCCAAGACCCTCCGTGGTTCCCTTGAAGACCATTCAAGAACAAAGTACTCAAACCAAGGCCCCGGCAAGAGGAGCTTGCCGGGAAGGCCAACCAAGGCCCCGGCAAGAGGAGCTTGCCCGGAAGGCCAACCAAGGCCCCGGCAAGAGGATCTTGCCGGGAAGAGACAAGACCCCGGCAAGAGGAGCTTGCCGGGAAGGCCACTCAAGGCATACCAAGAAAGCTTGCCGCGACGCGCCCTGCGTCCCGGCAAGATCCGGCGAGCGACAAGCTTCCGGACACGACAAGACGACGGCCGCGGCAAGGAGCTTGCCGCGGGAAACCCCCACTTCGTGCCCGCGCTCCAGCACACCTGCTAACGTGTCGCTCTAGGACTCTCCCAAGCACACGTGGCAGGAGGCCGTGCAGCTAGGGGTACGTGGTGGCAAGCGGAGATGAAGAGAAGGCCATCGTGGCAAACGGTGGCGCTCCTAACGGTCACCTTTTTGCACTGTTTAGGAGACTCAAACAGGCATTTAATGCCCTTGTCCCCTGCCGTCAGAGTTAGGTAGGGTACACTGTATCCACAGTAGCGGTAGCTGCACCTACCACATCCTTTTCCATTTTTACCCTTCTAGTCTACGTTGCCACCTGTCGGTGACCCCTTGAAAGTATAAAAGGAGGCCCAGGCGCAACGTAGAGGAGGTTCGGCCGGTGCGGCTCACTCGAGACACCAGAAACACTCCCACGCTCAGTCTGGTAGCGTCGATCGCTCCCGAGCAAAGATTCAATACACACAAACAAGCAGCAGTAGGGTTTTACGCATCCGTGCGGCCCGAAGCTGGGTAAAATCGCCCACGTGTACTGCCTCGATCCGCTCTTTGTGCGCTCTCCGCCTCCGACCGAACCGAAAGGGGTCCTGTCCCCATAGGTGTTGGTGGATCAGCACCCCCCCCCCCCGACATCTTTGGCGCGTCAGGTAGGGGCATTCGGAGGCAGCTGTTCCGTCCACGTCAAGGCTCAGCTGTTCTTCATCGTCATGGCTCCTAAGGAGCGGGCGAGCAAAAGAACGACTCTAGTGCGGCAACAGAAAAAGCTATGACATGCTAAACTTTAGATATTTCCTTTCTATATAAGGTTATCCGCCTCGGAGATCTCGTTCTTTGTATGGAAAACCTGTGCGCGGAGGAATCAACTCGTAGCTAGTTGCGCCCTTACTCTGTTTCGAGTCCGCTCAACAACTTAAGTGAGCTGCTAGCGCCCTTACTTTGCTTCGAGTCCGCTCAGCAACTTAAGTGAGCCGCTAGCGCCCTTACTTTGTTTCAAGTTCGCTCAACAACTTAAGCGAGCTGCAACTAGTTGCGACAAGATTTCTTGTCGGTAGCGACCCCGCCAGCAGGCTGCTGAAGTTCCGCACTCGGCGCTCGCGGCAAGGGTGCCTGCACCGGCAAGTTTCCCTAGAAAGCGTAGGGTGGACGTACAAAGAGAGGTTGAACAGGAAGATAGCATGCGCTATTTATTTGAGATTTCTGCATAGACCTGTATGCCGAGGAGCCTTCTCGGGGCTAGTTGTGCTCCATGTTGCCTCGAGTCCGCTCGGCAACTTGTGCGGTTGCGCTAGAACCAAGAAGGTAAACCTTTCCGAGAGGCGATGTTCCCGAATAGCCACTAAGGGCCCGTTCCCTCAAGCGCTACTGGCTGGATCGTACGCACCGGAAAGCATTCCAGCGGGCATAGGGAATATGCAGCAAAAGTCAAAATTCGCAAGCGAGTTAAGTGCACTTCAGATGCTAATCACTTGTCATGTTTAAATGCAGTTATGGCCCGGGGGCTGGCAACGCCCCTAGGGCCAATCTTTCCGGTAAAGATCTTGCCGGGAGCCGGCGTCAAGAACGACGAAGTTCTTCGCCATAAGCCTTTCCGGCAACAATCTTGCCGGGAGCCGGTGTCAAGAACGACGAAGTTCTTCGCCATAAGCCTTTCCGGCAACGATCTTGCCGGGAGCCGGCGTCAAGAACGACGAAGTTCTTCGCCATAAGCCTTTCCGGCAACGATCTTGCCGGGAGCCGGCGTCAAGAACGACGAAGTTCTTCGCCATAAGCCTTTCCGTCAACAATCTTGCCGGGAGCCGGTGTCAAGAACGACGAAGTTCTTCGCCATAAGCCTTTCCGGCAACGATCTTGCCGGGAGCCGGTGTCAAGAACGACGAAGTTCTTCGCCATAAGCCTTTCCGGCAACGATCTTGCCAGGGGCCGGTGTCAAGAACAACGAAGTTCTTCGCCAAAAGCCTTCCTGGCAACAAGCTTGCCGGAAGCCGGCATCGAGAATGTCAAAGTTCTCTGCCGAAGATAAAAGCCTTCCTGGCAACGAGCTTGTCGGAAGCTGGCATCGAGAACGTCAAAATTCTCTGCTGAAGATAAAAGCCTTCCTGGCAACAAGCTTGCCGGAAGCCGGCATCGAGAACGTCAAAGTTCTCTGCCGAAGATAAAAGCCTTCCTGGCAACGAGCTTGCCGGAAGCCGGCATCGAGAACGTCAAAGTTCTCTGCTGAAGATAAAAGCCTTCCTGGCAACAAGCTTGCCGGAAGCCAGCATCGAGAACGACAAAGTTCTCTGCTGAAGATAAAAGCCTTCCCGGCAAGCCAGTATCGCTGGGGGCTGTGAGTGCCAAGAATCGTCCACGGCAAACCAGAGTTGCCGGGGGCTGCAATATCAGATAAGTCTTTCATCCCTCATCATGCATCCTCTTATGGACTGGGGAATGCGAAACCACGTTTCTTCCCGGAAACTGCCGTGCTCCCTCGACTCTAGGCCCTGGGGCTCGTTCTCGGGGCCAAGTTTGGTCGTAGTCGCGGCAGCAAAGGGATGAAACGAGGAGACCGCACCCACCTCGTTCATGCCTCCGTCAAAAGCATAAGAAAGGTTGAGCGACGTGGGAAGGCGGCAGGGCCTGTTGCCGGGAGATGAAATGTCTGTTCGAGGGATACCAAGGATTTGCTCCTTGGCGTGGGTTTAACTCGCGAGACAAATAACCCGGCAAGCATCCCCTTTTCATTAAAAAACATCCCACTCAGGTACAGTCCATAGAGGATGAAAAACATGAAAGAGAGGATTACAAATTTTAGATACAACTAAGGCCCGAAGGCTTACAAATTGAAAAGATAAGATGCCCGTAATCCCTTTCATGTCCCTCTCTTCAGGAGATAGGTCAAGGAGGCGAAAAGGGCAAAAGGAGTGCCTAGGCGAGCTACGGGTGCCAGAAGACACCAAGGGAACATCCCAGGGGTCGTCCGAAGGCTGGACGGCGACGGCGGCGCTGGAAGCGGGGCTCGAAGACGGGGCGGCAAGACGTCAGCACGCTGTCGAGGGCACCACGCCCTCGTACTCCGACCTGACGGCCTTGTCGCCATCCCTCTTCCCCTTCCGCAGCCTCCCTACGCCAGCCGCCCAAGGAGACGACCCCGGGGAGTTCAAGAAGCCGACGACGCGGATGATGGGGTCGCCGGTGCCGCGCAAAGCGGCGCCCGACGCCTAGTCGGACCCGCCGCTCCGCCGCCCGCTACCCTCATCGTCGTTGTCGCTCCCCTCCTCGTCGCTCTCGCTCGAGGAGGAGCCTTCGCTGTCGGAGGAGCTGTCCACGCAGCACTTCGCCCGAGTGCCGAAGCACCCGAAGGCCTTGACGGAGAGGAGATCGCCCTCCATCAACTTAAAATGGAGGGTAAACCCCTCCGTCAAGCTGTGGATGCGGGCGAACGTCTTCCACCCTCGATCAAGATACATCACATTAGGGGCTGGGAATGCAACGCGGACTCGCGTGCCGCTGATCCCACAGCCCCTCATGTGTAGTCTCGGTGTCTCGGGCGGGTCCAACTCCATCGCGCGCGCAAACGAAGCTAGAAGCCGGAGGCGACGACGAGGCGCCCGGCGCAGCCTGACGAAGAACTTGCAAGGGTCGTCCCCTATATGGACCGCCGTGGGGGGAGGAGCCGCCGGCGGAGGTGAAGCTGACGCGCCGCCCCGTCCGCCTCTTCCCCGAGCGCCTCGACCTCGTCCTCGACCTCGTCCGCGACCTCGCTCCCTCCCTCTTCCCCTTATGGCTGGCTCTGCCACCACGGGCACGGAAGAGGGAGAGATGCGCTGTCTGGCGGCGACCCTCGCCGCCACCGATGAAGGGCATGGGTTCCCTTTCTTCATGGCAGATGAGAGAAAGGGGAGCAGAAGCTGAAGAAAGGAGAAGATGAGAGAGTGTGGGTTTCTGTGCTCCCATCCCACTCTTTATAAAGGAGCGAGGTGGGGGCTCGGCCGCCCCGCTCAGCGAATCAAGGCACGGGAAGGGCAGCGAGTCGGGGCCAACCCGCTGCCTCTGCTCACGACGGCCCAGTTTCCCACTCCACCGTCCGTGACCCCAAGCGCATGGGAGCCGCGTGGCGGGGATGCAGAACCAAGGCGACAGATGAGGCGGCCTCGCTCCGCCCCGTGAACGCGGGGAGTGGACGTCCCGAAAACCGCGCACCGGCCCCGTCCAGTAAATGCACCGCGCCCCGACGCCTACCTCCGTTTAGGGGGGAGGGCGTGAACCGTCCTCATCATCGTGGCCTGACGCATGCTCGAGGGGCTTAGCCCCGCGCACGCCGCCCGCGTCACCCATGACGCCGCGTTTGACGCGTGCCGTTCTGGGCGTGGGCGGTGGGAGCGGAGAGATATGCGGCGTGACCTAGGCCGCGCGTGCCCGTGCACTGTTTTGGGCCTGGCCCAACAGCGCTCGGCACCGTGTATGGCCCAGGCCCGGGGGCTCCTGTCGGTGTACTAGAGTAGGGGTACCCTAGTATCCCGAACTCGTGCACGGGCAGTTGCAGCACCCCGCGGCAAGGCTTGCCGGGTGACCGCCAAGACCCTCCGTGGTTCCCTTGAAGACCATTCAAGAACAAAGTACTCAAACCAAGGCCCCGGCAAGAGGAGCTTGCTGGGAAGGCCAACCAAGGCCCCGGCAAGAGGAGCTTGCCGGGAAGGCCAACCAAGGCCCCGGGAAGAGGATCTTGCCGGGAAGAGACAAGACCCCGGCAAGAGGAGCTTGCCGGGAAGGCCACTCAAGGCATACCAAGAAAGCTTGCCGCGACGCGCCCTGCGTCCCGGCAAGATCCGGCGAGCGACAAGCTTCCGGACGCGACAAGAGGACGGCCGCGGCAAGGAGCTTGCCGCGGGAAACCCCCACTTCGTGCCCGCGCTCCAGCACACCTGCTAACGTGTCGCTCTAGGACTCTCCCAAGCACACGTGGCAGGAGGCCGTGCAGCTAGGGGTGCGTGGTGGCAAGCGGAGATGAAGAGAAGGCCATCGTGGCAAACGGTGGCGCTCCTAATGGTCACCTTTTTGCACTGTTTAGGAGACTCAGACAGGCATTTAATGTCCTTGTCCCCTGCCATCAGAGTTAGGTAGGGTACACTGTATCCACAGTAGCGGTAGCTGCACCTACCACATCCTTTTCCATTTTTACCCTTCTAGTCTACGTTGCCACCTGTCGGTGACCCCTTGAAAGTATAAAAGGAGGCCCAAGCGCAACGTAGAGGAGGTTCGGCCGGTGCGGCTCACTCGAGACACCAGAAACACTCCCACGCTCAGTCTGGTAGCGTCGATCGCTCCTGAGCAAAGATTCAATACACACAAACAAGCAGCAGTAGGGTTTTACGCATCCGTGCGACCCAAAGCTGGGTAAAATCGCCCGCGTGTACTGCCTCGATCCGCTCTTCGTGCGCTCTCCGCCTCCCACCGAACCGAAAGGGGTCCTGTCCCCATAGGTGTTGGTGGATCAGCACCCCCCCCCCCGACACTCTTCAAGCTAGTTCAAATAATTTTACACTATAGAATTGAACTAGCTATACAAGCTAGTTCAAATAATTTTACACTAGAGCTGAATTAGCTCTACAACCTAGTACAAATAATTTAACAGTAGAGTTGAACTTGCTCTACAAGCTAGTTCAAATAATTTAACACTAGAATTGAACTAGCTCTACAAGCTAGTTCAAATAATTTTGCCCATAGAGTAGAACTAGCTCTATAACCTAGTACAAATAATTTTACACTAGAGTTGAACTAGCTCTATAACCTAGTACAAATAATTTCACAATAGAGTTGAACAAGCTCTACAAGCTAGTTCAAATAATTTTACACTAGAGTTGAACTAGCTCTCAAAGCTAGTTCAAATAATTTTGCGCTAGAGTAGAACTACCTCTATAACCTAGTTCAAATAATTTTACACTAGAGTTGAACTAGCTATACAATCTTGTAGACTTGAACAAGCTCAACAAGCTAGTTCAAATAATTTTACACAAGAGTAGAACTAGCTCTATAACCTAGTACAAATAATTTTACACTAGAGTTGAACTAGCCCTACAAGCTAGTTCAAATAATTTTACACTAGAGTTGAACTAGCTCTCTAACCTAGTACAAATAATTTTACACTATAGTTGAACCGGCTCTTCAAGCTAGTTCAAATAATTTTACACTATAGAGTTGAACTAGATCTATAACCTAGTTCAAATAATTTTACACTAGAGTTGAACTAGCTCTACAAGCTAGTTCAAATAATTTTACACTAGAGTTGAACTAGCTATACAAGCTAGTTCAAATAATTTTACACTAGAGTTGGACTAGCTCTATAACCTAGTACAAATAATTTAAAAGTAGAGTTGAACTTGCTCTACAAGCTAGTTCAAATAATTTAACACTAGAATTGAACTAGCTCTACAAGCTAGTTCAAATAATTTTGCAGTAGAGTAGAACTAGCTCTATAACCTAGTACAAATAATTTTACACTAGAGTTGAACTAGCTCTATAACCTAGTACAAATAATTTCACACTATATTTCAACAAGCTCTACAAGCTAGTTCAAATAATTTTACACTAGAGTTGAACTAGCTCTCAAAGCTAGTTCAAATAATTTTGCGCTAGAGTAGAACTAGCTCTATAACCTAGTTCAAATAATTTTACACTAGAGTTGAACAAGCTATACAATGTTGTAGACTTGAACAAGCTCAACAAGCTTGTTCAAATAATTTTACACAAGAGTAGAACTAGCTCTATAACCTAGTACAAATAATTTTACACTAGAGTTGAACTAGCTCTACAAGCTAGTTCAAATAATTCACACTAGATTTGAACTGGCTATACAAGCGAGTTCAAATAATTTTACACTAGTGTAGAACTAGCTCTATAACCTAGTAAAAATAATTTTACACTAGAGTTGAACTAGCTCTACAAGCTAGTTCCAATAATTTTACACTAGAGTTTAACTAGCTCTACAACCTAGTTCAGATAATTTTACAGTAGAGTTGAACTAACTCTACAAGCTAGTTCAAATAATTTTGCACTAGAGTAGAACTAGCTCCATAACCTAGTACAAATAATTTTACACTAGAGTTGAACTAGCTCTACAAGCTAGTTCATATAATTTTACACTAGATTTGAACTAGCTATACAAGCTAGTTCAAATAATTTTACACTAGAGTAGAACTAGCTCTATAACCTAGTACAAATAATTTTACACTAGAGTTGAACTTGCTCTTCAAGCTAGTTTAAATAATTTTACACTATAGAGTTGAACTAGATCTGTAACCTAGTTCAAATAAGTTTACACTAGATTTGACATAGCTCTAAAAGCTAGTTCAAATAATTTCACATTAGAGTTGAACTAGCTATACAAGCTTGTAGTCTTGAACAAGCTCAACATGCTAGTTCAAATAATTTTACACAAGAGTAGAACTAGCTGTATAACCTAGTACAAATAATTTTACACTAGAGTTGAACTAGCTCTACAAGCTAGTCAAATAATTCACACTAGATTTGAATTAGCTACACAATCGAGCTCAAATAATTTTACACTAGAGTACGACTAGCTCTATAACCTAGTAAAAATAATTTTACAATAGAGTTGAACTAGCTCTACAAGGTAGTTCCAATAATTTTACACTAGAATTTAACTAGCTCTATAACCTAGTTCAGATAATTTTACACTAGAGTTGAACTAGCTCTACAGGCTATTTCAAATAATTTCGCACTAGAGTAGAACTAGCTCTATAACCTAGTACAAACAATTTTACACTAGAATTGAACTAGCTCTACAAACTAGTTCAAATAATTTTACACTAGAGTTGAACTAGCTATACAAGCTAGTTCAAATAATTTTACACTAGAGTAGAACTAGCTCTATAACCTAGTACATGTAATTTTACACTACAGTTGAACCGGCTCTTCAAGCTGATTCAAATAATTTTACACTAGAGTTGAACTAGCTCCACAAGCTAGTTCAAATAATTTTACACTAGAGTTGAACTACCTATACAAGCTAGTTCAAATAATTTTACACTAGAGTTGAACTAGCTCTATAACCTAGTCCAAATAATTTCACAGTAGAGTTGAACTTGCTCTACAAGCTAGTTCAAATAATTTAACACTAGAATTGAACTAGCTCTACAAGCTAGTTCAAATAATTTTGCACTAGAGTAGAACTGGCTCTATAACCTAGTACAAATAATTTTACACTAGAGTTGAAGTAGCTCTATAACCTAGTACAAATAATTTCACACTAGAGTTGAACAAGCTCTACAAGCTAGTTCAAATAATTTTACACTAGAGTTGAACTAGCTCTCAAAGCTAGTTCAAATCATTTTGCGCTAGAGTAGAACTAGCTTCATAACCAAGTTCAAATAATTTTACACTAGAGTTGAACTAGCTACACAAGCTTGTAGACTTGAACAAGCTCAACAAGCTAGTTCAAATAATTTTACACAAGAGTAGAACTAGCTCCATAACCTAGTACAAATAATTTTACACAAGAGTTGAACTAGCTCTACAAGCTAGTTCAAATAATTCACACTAGATTTGAACTAGCTATACAAGCGAGTTCAAATAATTTTACACTAGAGTAGAACTAGCTCTATAACCTAATAAAAATAATTTTACACTAAAGTTGAACAAGCTCTACAAGGTAGTTCCAATAATTTTACACTAGAATTTAACTAGCTCTACAACCTAGTTCAGATAATTTTACACTAGAGTTGAACTAGCTTGTAGAGCTAGTTCAAATAATGTTGCACTAGAGTAGAAGTAGCTCTATAACCTAGTACAAATAATTTTACACTAGAATTGAACTAGCTCTAAAAGCAAGTTCAAATAATTTTACACTAGAGTTGAACTAGCTATACAAGCTAGTTCAAATAATTTTACACTAGAGTAGAACTAGATCTATAACCTAGTACAAATATTTTTACACTAGAGTTGAACCGGCTCTTCAAGCTAGTTCAAATAATTTTATACTATAGAGTTGAACTAGATCTATAATCTAGTTCAAATAATTTTACACTAGAGTTGAACTAGCTATACAAGCTAGTTCAAATAATTTTACACTAGAGTTGAACTAGCTCTATAACCTAGTACAAATAATTTCACAGTAGAGTTGAACTTGCTCTACAAGCTAGTTCAAATAATTTAACACTATAATTGAACTAGCTCTACAAGCTAGTTCAAATAATTTTGCACTAGAGTAGAACTAGCTCTATAACCTAGTACAAATAATTTTACACTAGAGTTGAACTAGCTCTATAACCTAGTACAAATAATTTCACACTAGAGTTGAACAAGCTCTACAATCTAGTTCAAATAATTTTACACTAGAGTTCAACTAGCTCTCAAAGCTAGTTCAAATAATTTTGCGCTAGAGTAGAACTAGCTCTATAACCTAGTACAAATAATTTTACACTAGAGTTGAACCAGCTCTTCAAGCTAGTTCAAATAATTTTACACTACAGAGCTGAACTTGATCTAATCTGGTTCAAATAATTTTACACTAGAGTTGAACTAGCTCTACAAGCTAGTTCAAATAATTCACACTAGATTTGAACTAGCTATATAAGCGAGTTCAAATAATTTTACACTAGAGTAGAACTAGCTCTATAACCTAATAAAAATAATTTTACACTAAAGTTGAACTAGCTCTACAAGCTAGTTCCAATAATTTTACACTAGAGTTTAACTAGCTCTACAACCTAGTTCAGATAATTTTACACTAGAGTTGAACTAACTCTACAAGCTAGTTCAAATAATGTTGCACTAGAGTAGAACTAGCTCCATAACCTAGTACAAATAATTTTACACTACAGTTGAACTAGCTCTACAAGCTAGTTCAAATAATTTTACACTAGGGATGAACTAGCTATACAAGCTAGTTCAAATAATTTTACACTAGAGTAGAACTAGCTCTATAACCTAGTACAAATAATTTTACACTAGAGTTGAACTAGCTCTTCAAGCTAGTTTAAATAATTTTACACTATAGAGTTGAACTAGATCTGTAACCTAGTACAAATAAGTTTACACTAGATTTGACATAGCTCTAAAAGCTAGTTCATATAATTTTACACTAGAGTTGAATTAGCTATACAAGCTTGTAGACTTGAACAAGCTCGACATGCTAGTTCAAATAATTTTACACAAGAGTAGAACTAGCACTATAACCTAGTACAAATAATTTTACTCTAGAGTTGAACTAGCTCTACAAGCTAGTCAAATAATTCACACAAGATTTGAACTAGCTATACAATCGAGTTCAAATAATTTTACACTAGAGAACAACTAGCTCTATAACCTAGTAAAAATAATTTTACAATAGAGTTGAACTAGCTATACAAGGTAGTTCCAATAATTTTACACTAGAATTTAACTAGCTCTACAACCTAGTTCAGATAATTTTACACTAGAGTTGAACTAGCTCTACAAGCTAGTTCAAATAATTTTGCACTAGAGTAGAACTAGCTCTATAACCTAGTACAAATAATTTTACACTAGAATTGAACTAGCTCTACAAGCTAGTTCAAATAATTTTACACTAGAGTTGAACTAGCTATACAAGCTAGTTCAAATAATTTTACACTAGAGTAGAACTAGCTCTGTAACCTAGTACAAATAATTTTACACTAGAGTTGAACCGGCTCTTCAAGCTAGTTCAAATAATTTTAAACTATAGAGTTGAACTAGATTTATAATCTAGTTCAAATAATTTTACACTAGAGTTGAACTAGCTATACAAGCTAGTTCAAATAATTTTACACTAGAGTTGAACTAGCTCTATAACCTAGTACAAATAATTTCACACTAGAGTTAAACTTGCTCTACAAGCTAGTTCAAATAATTTAACACTAGAATTGAACTAGCTCTACAAGCTAGTTCAAATAATTTTGCACTAGAGTATAACTAGCTCTATAACCTAGTACAAAGAATTTTACACTAGAGTTGAACTAGCTCTATAACCTAGTTCAAATAATTTTACACTTCTATGGAACTATCTCTACAAGCTAGTTCAAATAATTTTACACTAGAGTTGAACTTGCTCTACAAGCTTGTTCAAATAATGTTGCACTAGAGTAGAACTATCTGTATAACCTAGTACAAATAATTTTACACTATAGTTGAACTAGCTCTATAACCTAGTACAAATAATTTTACACTAGAGTTGAACAAGCTCTACAGGCTAGTTCAAATAATTTCACTGTAGAGTTGAACTAGCTCTATAACCTAGTACACATAATTTCCCACTAGATTTGAACTAGCTCTACAAGCTAGTACAAATAATTTTACACTACAGTTGAACTAGCTCTCAAAGCTAGTTCAAATAATTTTGCACTAGAGTGGAACTAGCTCTATAACCCAGTACAAATAATTTTACACTAGAGTTGAACTAGCTCTATAACCTAGTACAAATAATTTTACTCTAGAATTAAACTAGCACTACAAGCTAGTTCAAATAATTTTACACTATAGTTGACCTAGCTCTATAACCTACTAAAAATAGTTTTACACTAGAGTTGAACTAGCCCTACAAGCTAGTTCAAATAATTTTACACTAGAGTTGAACTAGCTTTATAGTCTAGTTCAAATAGTTTTACACTATAGTTGAACTAGCTCTATAACCTAGTACAAATAATTTTACACTAGAGTTGAACTAGCTCTACAAGCTAGTTCAAATAACATACATTAGAGTTGAACTAGCTCTACAAACTAGTTCAAATAATTTTACACTAGAGTTGAACTAGCTATACAAGCTAGTTCAAATAATTTTACACTAGAGTAGAACTAGCTCTGTAACCTAGTGCAAATAATTTTACACTAGAGTTGAACTAGCTCTACAAGCTAGTTCAAATAAATTCACACTAGAGTTGAACTAGATCTACAGGCTAGTTCAAATAATTTTTCACTTGTGTTGAACTAGCTCTACAAGCTAGTTCAAATAATTTTACACTAGTGTTCAACTAGATTTCAATAACCTAGTACAAATAATTTCACACTAGATTTGAACAAGCTCTACAAGCTAGTTCAATTAATTTTACACTAGAGTTGAACTATCTCTACAAGCTAGTTCAAATAATTTTGCACTAGAGTAGAACTAGCTCTATAACCTAGTACAAACAATTTTACACTAGAGTTGAACTAGCTCTATAACCTAGAACAAATATTTTTACACTAGAGTTGAACCAGGTCTACAAGCTAGTTCAAATAATTTTACACTAGATTTGAACTAGGTATACAAGCTAGTTCAAATAATTTTACACTAGAGTAGAACTAGCTCTATAACCTAGTACGAAGAA
>NC_041388.1:367202131-367263265 GCF_002162155.2 Triticum dicoccoides
AGAGTTGAACTAGCTCTACAAGCTAGTTCAAATAATTTTGCACTAGAGTAGAACTAGCTCTATAACCTAGTACAAATAATTTTGCACTAGAGTTGAACTAGCTCTACAAGCTAGTTCAAATAATTTTACACTAGAGTAGAACTAGCTCTATAACCTAGTACGAAGAATTTTACACTAGAGTTGAACTAGCTCTATAACCTAGTACAAATAATTTTACACTAGAGTTGAACTAGCTCTACCCAAGGTAGTTCAAATAATTTTACACTAGAGTTGAACTAGCTCTACAAGCTAGTTCAAATACTTTTGCACTAGAGTATAACTAGCTCTATAACCTAGTACAAATAATTTTACACATGAGTTGAACTAGCTCTTTAACCTAGTACAAATAATTTTACACTAGAGTTGAACTAGCTCTACAAGCTAGTTCCAATAATTTTACACTAGAGTTTAACTAGCTCTACAACCTAGTTCAGATAATTTTACACTAGAGTTGAACTAGCTCTACAAGCTAGTTCAAATTATTTTGCACTAGAGTAGAACTTGCTCTATAACCTAGTACAAATAATTTTACACTAGAGTTGAACTAGCTCTACAAGCTAGTTCAAATAATTTTACACTAGAGTTGAACTAGCTCTATAACCTAGTACAAATAATTTCACAGTAGAGTCAAACTTGCTCTACAAGCTAGTTCAAATAATTTTAGACTAGAATTGAACTATCTCTACAAGCTAATTCAAATAATTTTGCACTAGAGTTGAACTAGCTCTATAACCTATCTCTACTCCTAATGGAGCAGTTTGTGAATAGTCAGCGTGGTTTATTTTTGCTGGGTTTTTTTCGTCATCCTCCCACCTCCGTTTTATTTTCGTCATCCTCCCACCTTCGTTAACTCGCTACCCTCATGTGAAAAAAAAACAGTGCCAAAAAAATCCTACGATCGATCTCTCGTGCCCATACCAGATCGTTCTCCGCCGCCAACCAGCCCTACGCACTCGCGATCCACCCCTTCGCCCCCGCCGCGACCGATCCATCCCTGTGTCGTGGCAGATCCTAACCCTGGGGCTTCCTCCTCGGCTACCATCTGGTTCCCTACGCTCCCATCTGCCGCCTCTGTCAAGATCGGAGACCTCCGACTTCTGGGCCGCTGCCGCCGTTGCCGCGGAACCCCGGTACAAGGCAGGGTGTGGTCGCGTTGCGGGCAGCGAGGAGCGGCGCACGGCCGTGCCCTCCATCTGGTTCCCCTCCATTCCCCTCGATCCCCTTCATCGCCTCCAACATACAATCTCGCCGCCGAGCCGAGGTACGAGATTGCCTCCATCGCGTTCCTTCCCTCGCCACGCCCCTCCCAATTTCTTCCCCTAACCTAGCTATGGTTCTCACCCACCGCCGCTTCCCTGCTGCTACCCCGCCACCCGATGCCCTCCACAAACACCATCACCATGATGGCGGAAGGAAGAGCAAGAGGGGGTCGTCGAGGCTGGGTGCCGCCGTGAGGATGCTGGAGCCCATGCCTGGTGATGGTATTGTGGCGGAAGAAGGTCATCTTCCTGGGGAGCCACATGATGGCCGCCGTCTCCACCCACGGCCGTGCCAACAAGACAGGTACGCCGCCGCGCCCTTGACATATTCCCTACTCCCGTGCACATATGGTCAAGCCTGTATGGCTTATCTTGCCCGATACGGCCTTGGCAGATCTCGCTGAGATGGACTCCGCTATAAATTCCTCTATGAATTTGGAACATATAAAGGGGATTTAACTTTTAAGAAGCATAGAACGTTGTGCTATTATGCATTGCCATGATTTGGTCTGGGTGAAGTAATATATTAGGATCTTTGTGGAGGAGATTATATTGCTTCTTCTTATATTGGAACAATTGAGAGGAGCAAGGTTAGTAATATCAACACCTGACCGCGCACTAGGCTGTGGCGAGAGTTTGTGTATATCTCTTTGGTGTCAACCTCATGTGCGTGCTAGCCACGTTCTACCGCTGTCGGCACCCTATTTGCCTTGGTATGATCGATGGAAGCACTTGGGTGATGTTCTGGTGATAAAAATGTTGAAGGTTCATGATTTCTTACCAGGTTATATGCGGTTCTTACCCAGTGTGACGCCCCCGATTCAATCATACACTAATCATACACGCAAACGTGTACGATCAAGATCAGGGACTCATGGGAAGATATCACAACACAACTCTACAAATAAAATAAGTCATACAAGCATCATGTTACAAGCCAGGGGCCTCGAGGGCTCGAATACAAGAGCTCGATCATAGATGAGTCAGCGGAAGCAACAATATCTGAGTACAGACATAAGTTAACCAAGTTTGCCTTAAGAAGGCTAGCACAAACTGGGATACAGATCGAAAGAGGCGTAGGCCTCCTACCTGGGATCCTCCTAAATTACTCCTGGTCGCCGTCAGCGGGCTGCATGTAGTAGTAGGCACCTCCCAAGTAGTAGTAGTCGTCATCGACGGAGGCGTCGGGCTCCTGGGCTCCAACGTCTGGTTGCAGCAATCGGATATAGGAAAGGGGAAAAGGGGGAGAAAAGCAACCGTGAGTACTCATCCAAAGTACTTGCAAGCAAGGAGCTACACTACAAATGTATGCATTGGTATCAAATGGAAAAAGGGTATCTTATGTGGACTGAACTGTAGAATGCTAGAATAAGAGGGGGATAGCTAGTCCTGTCGAAGACTACGCTTCTGGCAGCCCCCGTCTTGCAGCATGTAGAAGAGAGTAGACTGAAGTCCTCCAAGTAACATCGCATAGCATAATCCTACCAGGCGATCCTCTCCTCGTCGCCCTGTTAGAAAGCGATCACCGGTTGTATCTGGCACTTGGAAGGGTGTGTTTTATTAAGTATCCGGTTCTAGTTGTCATAAGGTCAAGGTACAACTCCAAGTCGTCCTGTTACCGAAGATCACGGCTATTCGAATAAATTTACTTCCCTACAGGGGTGCACCACATAACCCAACACGCTCGATCCCATTTGGTCGGACACACTTTCCTGCGTCATGCCCGGCCTCAGAAGATCAACATGTCGCATCCCTACCTAGGCACAACAGAGAGGTTAGCACGCCTGTCTAAATCCTATGGCGCATGGGTCTGGGCCCATCGCCCATTGCACACCTGCATGTTGCGAGCGTGGCCGGAAGCAGAACTAGCCCCCATAATACAAGAGAAGGCTTACGTTCCAATACGGCGCGCGCCGCTTAGTCGCTGACGTCACGAAGGTTTCGGCTGATACCACGATGTCGAGTGCCCATAACTATCCCCGCGTAGATGGTTAGTGCGTATAGGCCAGTGACCAGACTCAGATCAAATACCAAGATCTCGTTAAACGTGTTAAGTATCCGCGAACGCCGACCAGGGCCAGGCCCACCTCTCTCCTAGGTGGTCTCAACCTGCCCTGTCACTCCGCCACAAAGTAACAGTCGGGGGCCATTGGGAACCCAGGCCCACCTCTACCGGGAAGGAGCCACCTGCCCCTTCAGCCCCCAACTCCGAACATTACCACAAGTAATGTAAAAGTGAAAAGTACATAGTATATGCCCGTGATCACCTCCCGAAGTGATCACGGCCCAGTAGTATAGCATGGCAGACGGACAAGAGTGTAGGGCCACTGATGGAACACTAGCATCTTATACTAAGCAATAGGATAGCAGGTAAAGGTAACAACAGTAGTAGCAAGGATAGGCTATGCAGCAGTATAGAATTAACCAAAAGCAGTAACATGCTACGCTACTCTAATGCAAGCAGTATAGAGAAGAATAGGTGATATCTG
This sequence comes from Triticum dicoccoides, assembly GCF_002162155.2. NCBI lineage: Eukaryota > Viridiplantae > Streptophyta > Magnoliopsida > Poales > Poaceae > Triticum > Triticum dicoccoides. Next base: position 367,205,919 of record NC_041388.1, read on the forward strand.
GTGATCAGGGGGGCTTGCCTGGTTGCTCAGACAAGAAGGAGGGGTCGTCAACACCGTAGTCGATCAGGGCAGCAGCGACGTCAGTCTCGTAGTCTAGAGGAGAGAAGAGGGGGGAGAAATAATAAATATAATGCAAACAAAGCATCACAGAACATAATGAGGCAATACGCCGTGCTAGGTATGCCCTAACACGATAGGAGGTGATACCGAAGAAGGGGGGAACATCCGAGAAAGTACCCCCGGTGTTTTGCGTTTTCGGACAGATGAACCGGAGGGGGAAAGTTGCGAGTTTGATAGGTTAGGGATGTGTGGTGGACGAACGGGCGGCGTATCCGGATTCGTCTCATCGTTCTGAGCAACTGTCATGTGCAAAGTTTTTCCATCCGAGCTACGGTTTATTTTATATTAATTTTAAAAGATTTAAATCAATTTTAGGATATATTTAATTATTTAAGTCAACATTATCCAGAACAGTGTTTGCCGATGTCATCATGACGTCAGCAGTGGACCTGGTCAACCTGACATGTGGGTCCCGTTCGCCATTAACTGTTTAGTCTAATTAGGGTTTAACTAATCTAATTACTATTTAATTAAACTAACTAGTTAATTAGATTAGTTAATTAGGATTAATTAACTTAATTAATTAATTATTTTTATTTTTATTTTTTTATTAATTATTTTTATCTCTTTTTTTAAAATTCATTCTGGGGTTGGCCCCTATGTCAGTGGCCCAGAGGGGCCTTGCGGGCGCTGGGTTAACGGGCGCTGGAGCGTGTAGGTGCTAGCCCAAACGGGGCAAGCCCGTTGTGGCGCGGTTGCGAGCGACGGCCGCCGGAGCACGGCAAGGCCCCGGGCAGCGGTGGACTCGGCGGTGGACTTGGCACGACTAGAGTGCGGCGGGGCGAGCGAGCACATGACCCAGGCACGGCATGAGGGAGGAGATCGCGGCCCCGAGTCGGAAACAAGCACGGGGCGTGTGAAGGTGCCCGTGCTTCAGCACGGGCTGGCGCGGCCAGGGAGCATCGAGGGGCTCCAGGGGGTGTACGCGTGCGCGGTTTGGCGGTGAGCGCACGCTCGGTGCGAGCGTAGACGTGGGTCGTTTCGACGATGACAAGGAGAGGGGAAGAGAAGTAGAGGTCGGGGCCTCACCGCGAGGCGTAGGGGAATGGCAGTGGGGGTCGAGGGGGGGGGACAAGGACGAATATCCGGCGAGGCGGTGAGGGGCTCTGGCGGCGAGGTCCTGGGGCGATGGGCGACGCGGTCGGGAGCGACGCGTCCCGATCTGGGAAATAGGCGGTGAGGGTTGGTGGAGCCAGCGAGGAAGAGGTCGAGAGGGTGACGGTGGAGCGGTCCGGCGAGGGCGCGTTCCGGCAAGGCGGCGTCGTGGTGGTGGAGACGTAACTCGAGGGGGTCCGGCGGGGAAGAGACGATTGGCCGGCGCCGGTGAGGTCCAGCAAGCGCCTGGCGTTACTGGGGCGGCAGAGTAGTTAGCGGGGTGCCAGACGCCACGGTCGTTGCCCCGATCCATAGGGGATCGGGGAGTGGAGGAGCGAGGGGAGTGGGGATGGGAAGTGTGAGGTGCTGCGGGGGTGGGTTAGGGTTACAGGGGATAAGGGGAAGCGAGGGTGGGCCGGCCACTAGCCTGGTTGGCCGACTGGGCCAGCCTGTTGGTTCGGTTGGCCCATGGGGGAGGGGGTTCCTTTTCCTTTCTCTTTAATTCTCTTGCCTTTGTTTGTTTTGTTTTTCTATTTTTATTTCATTTTAATTTTAGTTTTATAAAATATAACTACAACTCCTAAATTAAGGTTATAACTTATTCTACTGCCACATAAAGTTCGACACCTAAATAAAATAGTTTGTATTATTATAATTTTTTAAAGGCACCTAATTAATTGTCATAGTTGTTGTTTTAACGACTTTAGAGTCTTTAAACATTTTATAAAAGTGTGGTTTCTCTACCGGTATTATCCATGATTTATTTGACACATTTTGGACGTTTTAGTTTTAATGTTTGGAAACTTTTGTTGTTTGACAATATTTAAATTTTGAATTTGAAAGTTTCGAACCGACGCGAGATTAGCAACCCTAATCAAAGTGACGTGGCATCATTAGCAGAGGTTCACTGTAGCTTAAATATCCGAGCGTCACAATTCTCCTCCACTACAAGAAATCTTGTCCCGATATTTAAGAGGGAAGTAAAGGGGGAAGGTTCGGGTTACGAAATTCCAAGGAGTGTTCTTGGTCTTGGTTGTTCTTCTCGAAGTGGCTGATCCATTACATTGATGTCTTCATTACGCTGTTTCAGGTCATCATGATGAAGTTGTCGTCCTTTCTTCGGGAACTCCATCATACTTACTAATAGGTAAGGGGCAACTTTACAACAATTGAATGTTATAAAGGAAAATCATCTGGGCGGGGGTATCCCAAGAATGATCATAATAGTATCTCTCGAGTTGAACAAATGAAACACATCGAGAACAAAGTAAGTAGGTACCATGAGAAGTTTCGAGCGGGTAGGCAATCGTTCGATGCCTGTTGCAGGGCGTGAAAGGGGTTCAAAGCAACGGAAATAATTATTGTGACCGATGCCAGAATTGATGATCTCTCGGAAGGTGGCTCGTGAATTACATATGAGGCCAAGTGCGAGGAACAACCTTGGGAATAGGGGTTTGTATAGGAGAGTCAGGTTTCGATCCTGTGGATCTATGGGTTATGGGCCCACCATGTGGGTTAAAGGTAGGAAGGGCGGAGACGTCTTGCATGATCATGTTAGCAAGGCACGTCAGAGGGTAGCCTGTTAGTTATGTCGGCAACAACATCGGTACCAAGGGCGAGGGACGAAGAGAACCAGTTTTCTGCTTGTTGAACGAGGCGGACCAATAGGTAAAGTTCTCGTCCATCGGTGGCTACCGCAATGTCATCAACAATAGTAATAGGGTCTTACTGGCAGAGCTGTACCATGAGGTGCTTACCTAAGAAGTGAATTACCATTGCTCAGTTAAGTATATTATAAGAAAGTTTGAACAAAACAACGGAGAGGAAAATGTGTTTAAACACATATATCAGGGGTATATCCTTCCCAAAGTCAAGCACAGGATTATATCCAAGACAGGATATAAAGTAGAAAACCCTCTAAGTAAGGGGAGAGAAATTTCATGACATTACCCAAACAACGGTGTTTGAATAATTGATAAAGAAAATTTAGTATTGACCTTCAAATGTCCTTATTGAAGATCGGAGTGCCATAGACATGCTTCGAGATAACATTAACATGGTCATCAAGTAAGGGTCAGAATTTGGATGCACAAAGGATCCATCAGGAACAACTTATAGAATAAGTCTTACGATTTCCTCATGGAATAATTGCTAACCTTTCCAAAAATGGAACTATAACAATAGGTTCTCCGGCTAGGTCCGCTAGGCATGACATCACCTTAGCGGGTCATATAAAGACCAATGTTATAACTCTTGGAAATATGTTCCAACCATCACATCTAACCAAGGTTCAGATTCGATTGGCGTTAGGATACCTCAGACTCATGATGTCTAAGAAGGAAGGGGTGCAACACAATTTGACGAGATGGCGTTGCAAGATCCTTAGGAAATGATTTTTGGAAGCAAGTTCTGAATCATGAGTTCGTTATTAAACCAAGGAGAAGAAGAGGATGTGGCTGATGTACTCAGCGACAAGACATCGAGGTTCCCAAAAGATGGATTTCCACAATTATGTGAACAAGGCGATAGCTTTTGTCAGTTCAAGTGATATAATGGGGTATGCTCGAAGAAACATACGCGATTAAACATTGGTTGACGGTGCACCCGAATACGGACTTAGGTAGCACAAACAATGTTAGAATGGCGATTCGATAACCAATAGTCTAAGAATGAAATGTTGACCATTAACTTCAAAGCAATAAGGTTGCTAGAAGTTTTTTTTAAATTACTAGTCCATATGTCGGTATTCCTGTTAGGAACAACACGGGGACCAAGAAAAGAATGGTGACCGTGATAAGTATCACTTATATCAAGAATTCTCAAGAGTTAGTGAAATTCTCACGACATTCTTGACATAAAAGATGGTAATACTCGAAGGTAAAGAACAACAATTGCTGGATAGCAAGGATCTCAAGGTATAACACAAAACATGAACAAGTTTGTGTTGAACGGAAGGCAATTGAGTGGTCGATGATAACACAAATCATCGAGGGCAAGGATAGTATTTCTCATCATGAATTCAATTGATATCCTGGAAGAGCTCAGAATGGTGATGATGATCACGACACATGTGTCGAGAGATTTCATGAGGATGTAATCGATCAATGATGACATCAAAGTTTAAAGGAATGATGAAGTGAAAGGTTATTGGAACCATGGGTACGACACACACTCAAAATCAAGCTTGCTATTTGAGGTGAAACGATAAGACAAGGGAGATCGACGTAAGCTTAGCTCATCGCCGAAAGTGGTGCTCCGGAAATAAGGACCAGGTAGCATAGTTAAAATCAGCACGATACTGATATAGCCGATCAGGCTAGAAATGACGTGATCGAGTACAAACTCGTAAGTAAAGAAGATTACTAATAGTTGTTTAATCACGATGTGGACTCGATTCAGTTACCAATGTCCTTGAGTGTTTAATAACTCAGGGCCCGTGAAAAATTGGAATCAGTGAGAATGTAGCACTTGATGGAGAACTCATAAGAAGTTATGCAGTTCCATGATAATCTCGAGATACCGGGGGGTAATACTCGACGACAAATCAAAGTAGAGGTTGGACTAGGGTAATGGTCTGCAGAAGACAAGTGCTTAAACTTGCATGAGAAATGGTATTTAAAGGAGAACATGGTCGGAATCCACGATCATAAAGGATCGAACCACAGATACAAGATGAACTTATAACAAGGGGGTAATTATTTTTACGAGCAGCTTCCATGACAAGTTATACATCATGTCCCTGGGCATGAACGCAAGGTTCAAGGTCGACTCCCATTTCTTCAATGTATAACCTTCCATTCACTTTTCACTTTGATAAAGGCATTAGTGTTGAAAGTCTTACCTGGTGAAATACCAGATGAGTATGACTCATGAAAACTTCTGAGTTCACACATATAAAGGAAGGCATAGGTTCAACCCGTCGGGGTATCATGGAAACATATACCACAAGCTTCAATAGTAAATAACACCAGCTCGAAAGCAGAGCATGGTTGGCCAAGCAGATGATACAATTTACCAAGGGCATTATTTATCAGGTAAAGAACTCACAAGAATTTTGGTTGTGAAGGACATTGTCGGATAATAACCCAGCAATGGGTATGGCGGTCCACAAAGGGGCTGGTGTGAGTATCGGTACTCAATCAGAGGAAGAATCAATGCAAAGACATTGGATTATAGAAACAACTGAGTAACTTTGAGCTCAATTGCAAATGAATTATGATTTACCAAGCGAAGGATCAGAAGCAGACGGTCTGATCAAGGATGGATAAGTTCAATATACTTATGGGCACAATCAACGACAATTTGATTGGCGAGAACCAGCTCATGTTTAAAATGATGTCTGAGCCGTAAGGATGAATTCTAGGATCTGATTAAGGATTGCGAGCATTCGCAACTTATTGAATCAACGGACTCAACATGATAATGACAACGGATGCCAATAAGGTAACGAGACTTCTGGGATTAACCATAATGCAAGTCGGCAAGAATTTCAAGAGCAATAGGCTGCTCAGGATTTTCGGAAGTTCAAATAGTATTTCGAAGACTTTTGTGAATTAATTGAATCAACTGGGATGAGTGGACACTCGATAAGTGTGAGAAATTATTCGTAGGGGTATTCATGTGGCAAGAAACTGCAAGGCAGTGGGCACAAAGTATTCTCGGGGTATCTTGTAATAACAAGATCAACTGGGAATAAAAGTAAGAACAACAGGTGTAAGTATTTATCCATAGGGTTATTTCGGTGGTAGTGAATTGCAAAAGCAACGGGCACAAAGTCTTGAGAGAATATCGGATAGTATCTTCGGAATCTTCTGATGTAACAGGAGATCATCCATAATGAAAGGGTTCTCTGGCAGGAAGTGGTAACGAGAACCTAGAGTTAGATTTTTGCAAAATCATTTAACCCGAATAGAAGAGAGATCAGAGTCCCAGAGTATAGATCGAGGAGTAAAAGATCCTAATACCACCCAATGGCGACGTGTGCCCATAGGCCACACAGCCATGTTAGTAAAGGTTTTGCAATGACTAGACTCAACTTCGGCCAGGCAGTTGGAAAGGGGGATTCCTACAGGCAGTCGGCTCTGATACCAACTTGTTACGCCCCCGATTCAATCGTACACTAATCATACATGCAAACGTGTACGATCAAGATCAGGGACTCACCAGAAGATATCACAACATAACTCTACAAATAAAATAAGTCATACAAGCATCATATTACAAGCCAGGGGCCTCGAGGGCTCGAATACAAGAGCTCGATCATAGACGAGTCAGCGGAAGCAACAATATATGAGTACAGACATAAGTTAAACAAGTTTGCCTTAAGAAGGCTAGCACAAACTGGGATACAGATCGAAAGAGGCGCAGGCCTCCTTCCTGGGATCCTCCTAAACTACTCCTGGTCGCCATCAGCGGGCTGCACGTAGTAGTAGGCACCTCCCGAGTAGTAGTAGTCGTCATCGACGGAGGCGTCGGGCTCCTGGACTCCAACGTCTGGTTGCAGCAATCGGATATAGGAAAGGGGAAAGGGGGGAGAAAAGCAACCGTGAGTACTCATCCAAAGTACTCGCAAGCAAGGAGCTACACTACAAATGTATGCATTTGTATCAAATGGAAAAAGGGTATCTTATGTGGACTGAACTGCAGAATGCCGGAATAAGAGGGGGATAGCTAGTCCTGTCGAAGACTATGCTTCTGGCAGCCCCCGTCTTGCAACATGTAGAAGAGAGTAGACTGAAGTCCTCCAAGTAACATCGCATAGCATAATCCTACCCGGCGATCCTCTCCTCGTCGCCCTGTTAGAAAGCGATCACCGGTTGTATCTGGCACTTGGAAGGGTGTGTTTTATTAAGTATCCGGTTCTAGTTGTCATAAGGTCAAGGTATAGGGATGGCAGTTTTGCCCATGGGTATGGGTACCCGCGGGTACCCTACCCGAAAACAATGGGTATGGGCAAGACTTGAAGAAATTTTGTACCCACGGGTAATGGGTACCCATACCCGCAAAATATATGGGTAGGGCATGGGTAAGAAATTGTGCCCATGGGTAACCAAATGGATACCCAGAAAAATTAATAAATGAAAATAACTCCTATAACATTTGGGGTTAACATCTAACTCATATGGCCCAACCCTAAATCTCGTATTCCTTAAACAGGTCATAGATCATAGGCTCATAATCACCCGCTCGCCACTCCTTCTACGTCCTATGTGACTCCTCAAAAAGATGAAATATCGACTCTTCGCTACCAGACTCTTGTTGAACTCTCGATCTAGCGATCCCCAATTCCCACCACCACCTTCCACTGCGTCGGTCTTCCACCAACCGCTGCTCATACTCCCCTAATGCCTCCAAGAGGCCACCCATCGGAAGGGGCCGCATCCGTGCTATACTACTCTACCATGATCACTTGAATTTTGAACTCATTTCTCTACCTCTTAAGAATTTAAATGATATATATTGTACCCAATGGATACCCATTGGGTATAGGATACCCGATGGGTTTGGGCATGGGTGTCAGTTTATACCCATGGGTATTGAAGTGGATGGGTATAGAAATTTTCTATGGGTATGGGTTTGGGTAGAAGAAGGTTGTACCCGCCCATACCCTACCCATTTCCATCCCTATGAAGGTACAACTCCAAGTCATCTTGTTACCGAAGATCATGGCTATTCGAATAGATTAACTTCCCTGTAGGGGTGCACCACATAACCCAACACGCTCGATCCCATTTGGCCGGACACACTTTCCTGGGTCATGCCCGGCCTTGGAAGATCAACACGTCGCAGCCCTACCTAGGCACAACAGAAAGGTCAGCACGTCGGTCTAAATCCTATGGCACAGGGGTCTGGGCCCATTGCCCATTGCACACCTGCACGTTGCGAGGGCGGCCGGAAGCAGAACTAGCCCCCTTAATACAAGAGCAGGCTTACGTTCCAATCCGGCGCGCGCCGCTCAGTCGTTGACGTCACGAAGGCTTCGGCTGATACCACGACGTCGAGTGCCCATAACTGTCCCCGCGTAGATGGTTAGTGCGTATAGGCCAGTGACCAGACTCAGATCAAATACCAAGATCTCGTTAAGTGTGTTAAGTATCCGCGAACGCCGACCAGAGCCAGGCCCACCTCTCTCCTAGGTGGTCTCAAACTGCCCTGTCGCTCCGCCACAAAGTAACAGTCGGGGGCCGTCGGGAACCCAGGCCCACCTCTACCGGGAAGGAGCCACCTGCCCCTTCAGCCCCCAACTCCGAACAGTACCACAGGTAATGTAAAAGTGAAAAGTACATAGTATATGCCCGTGATCACCTCCCGAAGTGATCACGGCCCAGTAGTATAGCATGGCAGACGGACAAGAGTGTAGGGCACTGATGGAACACTAGATTCCTATACTAAGCAGTAGGATAGCAGGTAAAGGTAACAATAGTAGTAGCAAGGACAGGCTATGCAGTAGTATAGGATTAACTGAAAGTAGTAACATGCTACACTACTCTAATGCAAGCAGTATAGAGAAGAATAGGCGATATCTGGTGATCAAGGGGGGGCTTGCCTGGTTGCTCAGACAAGAAGGAGGGGTCGTCAACACCGTAGTCGATCAGGGCAGCAGCGACGTTAGTCTTGTAGTCTACCGGAGAGAAGAGGGGGGAGAAACAATAAATATAATGCAAACAAAGCATCACAAAACATAATGAGGCAATACGCGGTGCTAGGTATGCCCTAATGCGGTAGGAGGTGATACCGAAGAAGGGGGGAAACATCCGGGAAAGTACCCCCGGTGTTTTGCGTTTTCAGACAGATGAACCAGAGGGGGAAAGTTGCGAGTTTGATAGGTTAGGGATGTGTGGTGGACGAATGGGCGGTGTATCCGGATTCGTCTCGTCGTTCTGAGCAACTTTCATGTACAAAGTTTTTCCATCCGAGCTACGGTTTATTTTATATTAATTTTAAAAGATTTAAATCAATTTTAGGATTTATTTAATTATTTAAATCAACATTATCCAGAACAGTGTTTGCCGATGTCATCATGATGTCAGCATGACGTCAGCAGTTGACCTGGTCAACCTGACATGTGGGTCGCGTTCGTCATTGACTGTTTAGTCTAATTAGGGTTTAACTAATCTAATTACTATTTAATTAAACTAACTAGTTAATTAGATTAATTAATTAGGATTAATTAAATAAATTAATTAATTAATTATTATTTTATCTCTTTTTTTAATTCGTTTTGGGGTGGGCCTCTATGTAAGTGGCCTAGAGGGGCCTTGCGGGCGCTGGGTTAACGGGCGCTGGAGCGTGCAGGCGCTAGCCCGAACGGGGCAAGCCCGTTGTGGCGCGGTTGCGAGCGACGGCCGCCGGAGCATGGCAGGGCCCCGGGCGGCGGTGGACTCGGCGCGACTAGAGTGCGGCGGGGCGAGCGGGCACACGACCCACGCGCGGCATGAGGGAGGAGATCGCGGCCCCGAGTCGGAAACGAGCACGGGGCACGTGAAGGCGCCCGCGCTTCAGCGCGGGCTGGCGCGGCCAAGGAGCGTTGAGGGGCTCGAGGGGGTGTACGCATGCGCGGTTTGGCGGTGAGCGCACGCTCGGTGCGAGCGTAGACGTGGGCCGTTTCGGCGATGGCAAGGAGAGGGGGAAGAGAAGCAGAGGTCGGGGCCTCACCGCGAGGCGTAGGGGACTGGCAGTGGGGGTCGAGGGGGAGGACAAGGACGAATATCCGGTGAGGCGGTGAGGGGCTCTAGAGGCGAGGTCCTCGGGCGATGGGCGAGGCGGTCGGGAGCGACGCGTCCCGATCTGGGAAACGGGCGGTGAGGGTTGGTGGAGCCGGCGAGGAAGAGGTTGACGGGGCGACGGCGGAGCGGTCCGGCGAGGGCGCGTTCCGGCAAGGCGGCGTCGTGGTGGTAGCGACGTAGCTTGAGGGGGGTCCGGCGGGGAAGAGACGATTGGGCGGCGACGAGGTCCAGCGAGCGCCTGGCATCGCTGGGGCGGCGGGGTAGTTAGCAGGGCGCCGGACGCCACGGTCGTTGCCCCGATCCAGAGGGGATCGAGGAGTGGAGGAGCGAGGGGAGTGGGGATGGGAAGTGGGAGGTGCTGCGGGGGTGGGTTAGGGTTACGGGGGATAAGGGGAAGCGAGGGTGGGACGGCCGCTAGCCTGGTTGGCCGACTAAATATAACTACAACTCTATTTTTATTTCATTTCAATTTTAGTTCTATAAAATATAACTACAACTCCTAAATTAAGGTTATAACTTATTCTACTGCCACATAAAGTTTGACACCTAAATAAAATAGTTTGTATTACTATAATTTTTTTAAAGGCACCTAATTAATTGTCATAATTGTTGTTTTAACTACTTTAGAGTCTTTAAACGTTTTATAAAAGTTTGGTTTCTCCATCGGTATTATCCATGATTTATTTGACACATTTTGGACATTTTAGTTTTAATGTTAGGAAACTTTTGTTGGTTGACAATATTTAAATTTTGAATTTGAAAGTTTCGAACCGACGCGAGATTAGCAACTCTAATTGAGGTGACGTGGCATCATTAGCAGAGGTTCGCTGTAGCTTAAATATCCGGGCGTCACACCCAGCTGGCATGGTGATGATTTCTTCTCTTTGCTTTTGTGACGCCCCCGATTCAATCGTACACTAATCATACACGCAAACGTGTACGATCAAGATCAGGGACTCACGGGAAGATATCACAACACAACTCTACAAATAAAATAAGTCATACAAGCATCATATTACAAGCCAGGGGCCTCGAAGGCTCGAATACAAGAGCTCGATCATAGACGAGTCAGCGGAAGCAACAATATCTGAGTACAGACATAAGTTAAACAAGTTTGCCTTAAGAAGGCTAACACAAATTGGGATACGGATCGAAAGAGGCGCAGGCCTCCTGCCTGGGATCCTCCTAAACTACTCCTTGTCGCCGTCAGCGGGCTGCACGTAGTAGTAGGCACCTCCCGAATAGTAGTAGTCGTCATCAACGGTGGCGTCTGGCTTCTGGACTCCAGCATCTGGTTGCGACAACCAGAAAGAAAGGAAAGGGGAAAAAGGGGGAGAAAGCAACCGTGAGTACTCATCCAAAGTACTCGCAAGCAAGGAGCTACACTACATATGCATGGGTATCAAATGGAATAAGGGTATCATATGTGGACTGAACTGCAGAATGCCAGAATAAGAGGGGGATAACTAATCCTGTCGAAGACTACGCTTCTGGCCACCTCCATCTTGCAGCATGTAGGAGAGAGTAGATGGTAAGTTCACCAAGTAGCATCAAGTAGCATCGTATAGCATAATCCTAAGCGATGATCCTCCCCTCGTCGCCCTGTGAGAGAGCGACCACCGGTTGTATCTGGCACTTGGAAGGGTGTGTTTTATTAAGTATCCAGTTCTAGTTGTCATAAGGTCAAGGTACAACTCCAAGTCGTCCTGTTACCGAAGATCACGGCTATTCGAATAGATTAACTTCCCTGCAGGGGTGCACCACATAACCCAACACGCTCGATCCCATTTGGCCGGACACACTTTCCTGGGTCATGCCCGGCCTCGGAAGATCAACACGTCGCAGCCCTACCTAGGCACAACAGAGAGGTCAGCACGCCGGTCTAAATCCTTTGGCGCAGGGGTCTGGGCCCATCGCCCTTTGCACACCTGCACGTTGCAAACGCGGCCGGAAGCAGACCTAGCCTAGTAGGCGTTCCAGTCCAATCCGGTGCGCGCCACTCAGTCGTTGATGTCACGAAGGCTTCGGCTGATACCACGATGTCGAGTGCCCATAACTGTCCCCGCGTAGATGGTTAGTGCGTATAGGCCGGTGGCCAGACTCAGATCAAATACCAAGATCTCGTTAAGCGTGTTATTTGAAATAACCGTGAACGCCGACCAGGGCCAGGCCCACCTCTCTCCTAGGTGGTCTCAACCTGCCCTGTCGCTTCGCCACAAAGATCCACACAGAGGGCCGTCGGGAAAGTATGTCCTTCCAGCCCCCAATTCGTGAATCAACTGCGGGTACTCCTTGAGCCAACCCGACTTTGGTCATCACATGTATCATGTATAAAGTATATAGTATATATCCATGATCACCTCCCGAGCGATCACGGCCCGATAGTATAGCATGGCAGACGGACAAGAATGTAGGGCCACTGATGATAATCTAGCATCCTATACTAAGCATTAGGATTGTAGGTAAGGGTAACAACAGTAGTAGCAAGGACAGTCTATGCATCAGGATAGGATGAACGGAAAGCAGTAACATGCTACACTACTCTAATGCAAGCAGTATAGAGAAGAGTAGGCGATATCTGGTGATCAAAGGGGGGGGCTTGCCTGGTTGCTCAGACAAGGAGGGGTCGTCGGTGACGTAGTCGATCACAGCGGCATCGGCAGCCGCCACGGGGTCTACCGAAGAGAAGAGGGGGGAAGAAATAGTAAATACATAGCAAGCAAGTGCATAACAGGACAACAGGCAGAGCTAAACGTGTTCTAACACGGTGCTACACGATACCGGCGAAGGGAAGTCAATCGGGAATGTTTTCCCGATTCTGGACCTGTCTAAGATAGATGACCGGAGGGAAATGTTCCATGTTCAGCATGCTAGGGGCATGTGACAAATGAACGGACCGTGTATTCGGTTTCGTTAGATTTTTCTGAGCAACTTTCATATAGAGAACATTTTCATCCGAGCTACGGATTATTTTCTATGAATTATCAAAAATTTAAAGATTTTCTGGAATATTTTTATTTAAACTAATCCAAATTTGACCAAGTCAAAATGACTAGTCAAAAGGGGGGGATGTGGCCCACATGTCATTGGCACATAATTTAATTGATGACTAAACTAAATTGAGGGATTAAAATTAACATAGGGGGCCACATGACATAGGCTAGCAATTATCCTAAGTACTAATTAGTCTAACTACTCTAACCACTAAGTATTTAATCAACCTAAACTAATCAGGGCCATCCCCACTTGGCAGTGAGCCAGCCCTGCCTCCCACGCACACACACAACACACTCACGAACACAGTTTTGTTTTCTGCTAACAAAAGATAGCATTTTGTGATTTTCAGCGAATTTAATCTATGCACCAAATGGATTTGGTCCAATGGAAACATTTGAGCATTGTGAAGTGTACTACCTCCCCATAATAGTTTTGCTCCAGTTAAAAGTCGTTTAGTCGCTGTTTAGGGGCCGTCCAGAGGGTTAATCGTTGTAGAAAATGAAAAGCTAGCAATAGCTACAGTAACTGAATGTTACTGAAGCTGTGCAGCATTGCAGCAGGCACCGGCTGCGGTCGGCTGCGTGCAGTGGTGAGCAGCGCGACATAAGCAGCAGAAGTAGTGAGCGGCAGCAGTAGCGAGAGGACCGCGGGCGGCTGCCGGGAAGCGCCTGGGAGCGGCGCTCCCGGCTAGGCCGCGGCCATAGGCGCGGTAGGGCGCGCGGGACGCGGACGCGACCGGGCGACAGAAGAAAGAGGCCGGGCGAGGCTCGCGCACATCAGGCGGGGCGAGCGGCAGTGGCGGCCCGCGACGGTGTGGCCAGAGGACGGGGTAGGCGGCCCGCTATGGTGCGGCCAGAGGACGGGGGAGGCGGCCGACGCGAGCGTGCGCAGCAGCAGAGCTGCAGGCGAAGGCGGCAGCAGCTGCGTGTGGGCGAGCAGGAGCGGGACGGCCACGGGGCCCTGGTGGACGTGGCTAGATGCGATGAGCGTACGGGACTGCGGGGAGCACGGCTGCGTTCTCGGGCAAGCTCGTCAGCGAGCATAGCCACAACTACGGACACGATGACGGCGGCGGGTACGGCCACGACAGGAACGGTAGCTACGAGCGTGGAGAGAAGCGGCGTAGTGAGGGAAGAGCGAGAGGAGCTCACCGAGAGGCTCAAGAAAGGCCGACGATAGATTAGTAGCAGCAGGGTGGCCGGAATCAACGGAGTTCGCCGGCGACCCGAGGAGGAGGAAAGGCGTCGTGGGGCTCGATGCAGAGCTCCCCAGCTCGGACTCATGGTCGAGGATGAAGTAGCAGAGGCGGGCGAAGCTCGTGGACTCGACGGCGAGGCGAGAAGAGGCCGGCGGCTACGCAAATGATGGCGGGGAAGCCATGGCATCGCTCGGGCCAGTCCAGATCGAGAAAAGGGAGCGAGGGGAGAGGAGAGTGGTGTGGTGAGCGAGTGGGGGAATGGGATCGAGGGGTCGGGGCGTGGCGTCCTTATCCCTTCCCGGCGTCGGCGCCGGCGAGGTGGTCCGGGGCGACCTGCCCTGTAGCGACTCGGTCGCACGAACAGGAGAGAGGGGAGGGACCGGGGATGGTGGGCTGGCCGGTTGGATGGCCAGTTGGGCTGAGGCCCAGCACGGGGGGGGGGGATTCCCTTACTTTTGTTATTTTTTTGTTTTACCTTTTGATCATTTCTCTTTTAGTCTTTAATGTATTTTAGTTTAATTAAAGGATAAAATAAACTTCTAAATTAGTATTATCATCTAACCCACGGCTACAAAAAGTTTGACCCCTAATTAAAATGTTTTAATATTTTATAATTTAGAAAAGGCATTTAATTAATGTTTTAGTTACTGTTTTAATTATCATAGTGCATTTAATTATTTTATAGAAATGTTGTTTCTCTACCAATATTACCTATGATTTAATTGCCACAAACCAAACATTTTTTGTTTTATTGTTTGAAAACTTTTGTTGTATGCCATATTTGGAATTTGAATTTTGAATCGGGTTTTGAACTAACGAGGGATTAGCAACAGTAACGGAGGTGACGTGGCATCCTTAGCAGAGTTTTTCTGTAGCCTAATTATCCGGGCGTCACAATTCTCCTCCACTACAAGAAATCTCGTCCCGAGATTTAAGAGGGGAGTAAGGGGGAAAGTTCTGGTTACGAAATTTTAACGGGTGTCATCGGTCTTGGTTGCTCTTCTCGAAGGGGTCGATCCATTACGTTTATGTCTTCGTTCCACTGCTTCAGGTCATCATTATGAAGTTGTCGTCCTTCCTTTAGGATCTTCACCGTACTTACGAAAAGGTGAGAAGGGAAAACCCTATATGGACGGATTCTACCAAGATCAAGCATCAGGCGGTTAACTCAGGGGAGAAACATAAGTATCTCTCGAATTGAAACTTAAGAAGACGTCGAGAGCAAAGTAAGAAGGTACCATGAGAAGTTTCAAACGGATAGGCAAGCGTTCGATGCCTAATCAGAAGGTGAAAGGGGTCCAGAGCAACGAGAATAAGTATTGCGTCTGATACCCGAATAGATTACTTGGCAGGTGGCTTGTGATTTACATAAGAAGTCAAGTGCGAGGAATAACTTTGGAAACCGGGGGTGTACAGGAGAGTCAGGTTTCGATCCTGTGGAACTGTGGGTTATGGGCCCACCATGTGTTTAAAAGTAGGAAAAGCGTTGATATCTTGCACGGTCATGATAGCAAGACATGTCAGAGGGTAGCCTATCAGTTATGTTGGCAACAATGTCGATACCAAGGGCGAGGGACGAAGAGAACCATTTTCTTGCTCGTTGAACGAGGCGGACCATTAGGCAAAGTTCTCGTCCATCGATGGCTACCGAAATGTCATCAATTATAGTAATAGGGTCTTACTGGCAGAGTTGTACCACGAGGTTCTTACCTAAGCAGGGAATTACCACGGCTCAGTTAAGTAGATTATAAGAAAGTTTGAACAAAACAATGGAAAGGAAAATGTGTTTAAACACATATATCAGGGGTATACCCTTCCTAAAGTCAAGCAGAGGATGATATCCAAGACAGGATATAAAGTAGAAAATCATTTAGGTAAAAGGGAGAGCAATTCCATGACATTACCCAAACAATGGTGTTTGGATAATTGAGCAAGAAGCATTCAGCATTGGGCTAAAAATGTTCTTGCTAAAAATCGGAGTACCATAGACATGCTTCGAGATAGCATTGACATGGTATTCAAGCAAAGGTCAGACTTTGGATACACGAAGGATTCATCAGGAACAACTTGTAGAATAAGTCTTACAATTTCCTCATGGAAGAATGGATAACCCCGCAGAAAAGGAAACTATAACAATAGGTCCTCCGGCCAGGTGTGCTAGGATGACATCACCTTACCGGGTCATATAAGGAACAATGTTATGACTCTTGGAAAAATGTTCCAACCATCATATCTGACCGAGATTCAGATCTGATTGGTGTCAGGATAACTCAGACTCGGGATGCCTAAGAAGAAAGGTGCAACACAATTTGTCGCTATGACATTGTAAGATTCTCAGGAATTAATCTACAGAAGCGAGTTCCGAAACAAGAGTTCATCATTAAACCAAGGAGAGGATGAGAAGGTGGCTGATGGACTCAGCGACAATTCGTCGAGACTTCCAAAAGGTGGTTTCCACAATTATGTGAACAAGGAGATAACATTAGTCAGATCTAATGATATAATGATGTATGCTTGAGGAAAACATACACAGTTAAACATTGCTTAAAAGGTGCACCCGAAATATGGGCTTAGGTAGCATGATCAATATTTAGAATGGTGATTCAATAACCAATGGTCCAAGAATGAAATATCGACCATTAATATCAAAGCATTAGGGTTGCTAGCAGTGCAGAATCACAGCAGTTCCGTTGACTGCATCCCGGTTAGAATCAACACGGGGACCAAGAAACAAAGGGATACGGCGATAAGTATCACTGTATCAAGAATTGTTATGAGGTGGAGCAAGTCTCACAACATCCTTGACATAAAAGATAGTAATACTTCAAGGTAGAATATAATGCAAGCTGGATAGCAGGTTGCATCAATAACAGAACGAGTTTGTGATGAAAGAACGGTAAGGGTGTTGTTGATGGTAACACAAATCATCGAGGGGTAAGGATGGTATTTCTCATCGGGAAGTCGATTGATATCATGGAAGATCTCATTACGTTGAGGATGATCACGACACATTTGTCGAAAGTTTTCTTGAAGATGTAATCAATCAGCGACGACAACAAGTCAAAGGAATGATGAAACGGAAGGTTATTGGAACACGGGTACAACACAAAATCGAAATCAAGCTTTCTGTTCAAGGTGAAACGATAGGACAAGGAAAACGACGTAAGCTTAGCTTATTGTCGAAAGATGTGCTCCGGTAATAAGGAACAGGTGGCACAGTTAAATTTTAGCACGATAATGATATATCCAATCAGGCTAGGAATGACTTGAAGGATTATTAAACTCATAAGCCACGAAAATTACTTAGAGTTATTGAATCGGAGTGCTGAATCGATTCACTTATTGGTGTTCTAGAGTGACTAGTAACTCATATCTCGAGGGGGCACTGGAATCGACAAGAATAATAGTTGATGAAGAACTCATAAGAAGTTATGTAGTCCCGTGATAATCTCGAGATACCAGAGGGGTAATACTCGATGGCAGTCAAAGTAGAGGTTGGACTGGGGTATTGCCCTACAGAAGACAAGCGCTTAAACTTGCACGCGAAATGGTATTTAAAGGAGAATATGGTTGGAACCACGATTGCAAAAGGCCAGATCCCAGATATAAGGTGAACTTATACCAAAGGAATAATTAATTTAAGAGAAGCTTTAATGATAAGATCTACATCGTGTCCATGGGCATGAACACAAAGCTCAAGGTCGACTCCCACTTCTCCAATGCATAACCTTTCATTCACTTCTCACTTTCGAAGAAGTTGTAGTGTTGAAATTTTACCTGGCATAATACCAGAAGTGTAAGGCTCGTGAAAACTTTCGAGTTGACACGGTTTAGAGAAGGCATATGTTCAACCCATAGGGGCTTCTTAGAAACATATACCACAAGTTTCAAGAGTAAGTATCACAAGCTCGAAAGTAGAGCAAGGTTGAGCAAGTAGATGATACAATTTACCAAAGGCGTTATGTATCCGAGGGAAGGCTCACATGGTTATTGAATATGAAGGATGTTGTCGGATAAAATCCATTAAAGGATCTGCCGGTCCATAACAGAGCTGATGTGAGCATCGGCACACAACCAGAGGAAGTAACAATGCAAAGGCATTGGATTATGGAAACAACTGACTAATACAGAGCTCAAATGCAAAGGAATTATGATTTTCAAATCAAGGGACCGGAAGCAATGTTCTGATTAGGGATTGGCAAGTAGAATAGCCTTAGGGGTACAATCGACGGCAATTGGATTTGTTGAGAACCAGCTCATGTTTAAACTGACGTCTGAGCCGGAAAGATAATTTAAAAGGATCAACTGATGGTTGCGTGTATTCGCACTCATGTTGAATCAAAGGAATCAAAATGACGATGCCTAAGGATACTAACGAATATTGCTAGACATATGGAAAGCATCCATCATGCAAGCAGACAAGTATTGTAGAGCAATAAGCTACTAAGGATTTTTGGAGGATCGAATAGTATTTCGAAGACCATTGTGAAACACATGAACAACTGGGGGATGAGCGGATACTCGATAAGTGCGAGAATTATCCGTAGGGGTATTCAGGTGACAAAGAACAGCAAGGCAGTAAGCTCAAAGGATTATCGAAACAACGACGAGTATTTCGAGGTATCGTGTAATAACAAGACCAACTGGGAATAAAAGTAAGAACGACAGGTGCAACTATTTATCCATAGGGATTTTTTGGTGGTAGGGAATTGCAAAAGCAACAGGCACAAGGTCTCGAGAGAATATCAGAAAGTATTGTCAGAATCTTCTTGAAGCAGTTGATCATCCGTAATGAAAGGGCTCTTCGGCAGGAAGTGGTAACGAGAACCTAGAGTTAGATTTTAGCAAAATCATTTAACCCGAATAGAAGAGAGATCAGAGTCCCAGATTGTAGACAAGGAGTAAAATATCCTAATACCACCCAATGGCGACGTGGGCCCGTAAGGCACACAACCATGTTAGTAAAAGTTTTTGCAATGCCTAGACTCAACTTCGACCAAGGAGTGTGGAAGGGGGATTCCTATAGGCAGTCGGCTCTGATACCAACTTGTGACGCCCCCGATTCAATCGTACACTAATCATACATGCAACGTGTACGATCAAGATCAGGGCTCACGGAAAGATATCACAACACAACTCTACAAATAAAATAAGTCATACAAGCATCATATTACAAGCTAGGGGTCTCGAAGGCTCGAATACAAGAGCTCGATCATAGACGAGTCAGCGGAAGCAACAATATCTGAGTACAGACATAAGTTAAACAAGTTTGCCTTAAGAAGGCTAACACAAACTGGGATACGGATCGAAAGAGGCGCAGGCCTCCTGCCTGGGGTCCTCCTAAACTACTCCTGGTCGCCGTCAGCGGGCTGCACGTAGTAGTAGGCACCTCCCGAATAGTAGTAGTCGTCATCAACGGTGGCGTTTGGCTCCTGGACTCCAGCATCTGGTTGCGACAACCAGAAAGAAAGGAAAGGGGGGAAAAGGGGGAGAAAGCAACCGTGAGTACTCATCCAAAGTACTCGCAAGCAAGGAGCTACACTACATATGCATGGGTATCAAATGGAATAAGGGTATCATATTTGGACTAAACTGCAGAATGCCAGAATAAGAGGGGGATAACTAATCCTGTCGAAGACTACGCTTCTGGCCACCTCCATCTTGCAGCATGTAGGAGAGAGTAGATGGTAAGTTCACCAAGTAGCATCAAGTAGCATCGTATAGCATAATCCTAACCGATGATCCTCCCCTCGTCGCCCTATGAGAGAGCGACCACCGGTTGTATCTGGCACTTGGAAGGGTGTGTTTTATTAAGTATCCAGTTCTAGTTGTCATAAGGTCAAGGTACAACTCCAAGTCGTCCTGTTACCGAAGATCACGGCTATTCGAATAGATTAACTTCCCTGCAGGGGTGCACCACATAACCAAACACGCTCGATCCCATTTGGCCAGACACACTTTCCTGGGTCATGCCCGGCCTCGGAAGATCAACACATCGCAGCCCTACCTAGGCACAACAGAGAGGTCAGCACGCCGGTCTAAATCCTATGGCGCAGGGGTCTGGGCCCGTCGCCCTTTGCACACCTGCATGTTGCGAACGCGGCCGGAAGCAGACCTAGCCTAGTAGGCGTTCCAGTCCAATCCGGCGCGCGCCACCCAGTCGCTGACGTCATGAAGGCTTCGGCTGATACCACGACGTCGAGTGCCCATAACTGTCCCCGCATAGATGGTTAGTGCGTATAGGCCGGTGGCCAGACTCAGATCAAATACCAAGATCTCGTTAAGCGTGTTATTTGAAATAACCGCGAATGCCGACTAGGGCCAGGCCCACCTCTCTCCTAGGTCGTCTCAACCTGCCCTGTCGCTTCGCCACAAAGATCCACACAGAGGGCCGTCGGGAAAGTATGTCCTTCTAGCCCCCAATTCATGAATCAACTGCGGGTACTCCTTGAGCCAACCCGACTTTGGTCATCACATGTATCATGTATAAAGTATATAGTATATATCCATGATCACCTCCCGAGTGATCACGGCCCGATAGTATAGCATGGCAGACGGACAAGAATGTAGGGCCACTGATGATAATCTAGCATCCTATACTAAGCATTATGATTGCAGGTAAGGGTAACAACAGTAGTAGCAAGGACAGGCTATGCATCAGGATAGGATGAACGGAAAGCAGTAACATGCTACACTACTCTAATGCAAGCAGTATAAAGAAGAGTAGGCGATATCTGGTGATCAAAGGGGGGGGGGCTTGCCTGGTTGCTCAGACAAGGAGGGGTCGTCGGTGACGTAGTCGATCATAGCGGCATCGGCAGCCACCACGGGGTCTACCGAAGAGAAGAGGGGGGAAGAAATAGTAAATACATAGCAAGCAAGTGCATAACAGGACAACAGGCAGAGCTAGACGTGTTCTAACACGGTGCTACACGATACCGGCGAAGGGAAGTCAACCGGGAATGTTTTCTCGATTCTGGACCTGTGTCAGATAGATGACCGGAGGGGAAATGTTCCATGTTCAGCATGCTAGGGGCATGTGACAAATGAATGGACCGTGTATTCGGTTTCGTTGGATTTTATTGAGCAACTTTCATGTAGAGAACATTTTCATCCGAGCTACGGATTATTTTCTATGAATTATGAAAAATTTAAAGATTTTCTGGAATATTTTTATTTAAACTAATCCAAATTTGACCAAGTCAAAATGACTAGTCAAAAAGGGGGGATGTGGCCCACATGTCATTGGCACATAATTTAATTGATGACTAAACTAAAATGGAGGGGTTAAAATTAACATAGGGGGCCACATGACATAGGCTAGCAATTATTCTAAGTAGTACTAATTAGTCTAACTACTCTGACCACTAAGTATTTAATCAACCTAAACTAATCAGGGCCATCCCCCCTTGGCAGTGAGCCAGCCCTGCCTCCCACGCACACACACAACACACTCACGCACACACACAACACACTCACGCACACAGTTTTGTTTTCTCCTAACAAAAGATAGCATTTTGTGATTTTCAACGAATTTAATCTATGCACCAAATGGATTTGGTCCAATGGAAACATTTGAGCATTGTCAAGTGTACTACCTCCCCATAATAGTTTTGCTCCAGTTAAAAGTCGTTTAGTCGCTGTTTAGGGGCCGTCCAGAGGGTTAATCGTTGTAGAAAATGAAAAGCTAGCGATAGCTACAGTAACTGAATGTTACTGAAGCTGTGCAGCATTGCATCAGGCACCGGCTGCGGTCGGCCGCGTGCGGTGGTGAGCAGCGCGGCATAAGCAGCAGAAGTAGTGAGCGGCAGCAGTAGCGAGAGGACCGCGGGCGGCTGCCGGGAAGCGCCTGGGAGCGGCGCTCCCGGCTAGGCCGCGGCCATAGGCGAGGCAGGGCGCGCGGGACGCGGACGCGACCGGGCGGCAGAAGAAAGAGGCCGGGCGAGGCTCGCGCGCATCAGGCGGGGCGAGCGGCAGTGGCGGCCCGCGACGGTGTGGCCAGAGGACGGGGGAGGCGGCCCGCGACGGTGCGGCCAGAGGACGGGGGAGGCGGCCGACGCGAGCATGCGCAGCAGCAGAGTTGCAGGCGAAGGCGGCAGCAGCTGCGTGTGGGCGAGCAGGAGCGGGACGGCCACGGGGCCCTGGTGGACGCGGCTAGACGCGATGAGCGTACGGGACTGCGGGGAGCACGGCTGCGTGCTCGGGCAAGCTCGTCGGCGAGCATAGCCACGACTACGGACACGACGACGACGGCGGGTACGGCCACGACAGGAACGGTAGCTACGAGCGTGGAGAGAAGCGGGGTAGTGAGGGGAGAGGGAGAGGATCTCACCGAGAGGCTCAAGAAAGGCCGGCGATAGATTAGTAGCAGCAGGGTGGCCGGAATCAACGGAGTTCGCCGGCGACCCGAGGAGGAGGAAAGGCGTCGTGGGGCTCGATGCAGAGCTCCCCAGCTCGGACTCATGGTCGAGGATGACGTAGCAGAGGCGGGCGAAGCTCGTGGACTCGACGGCGAGGCGAGCGGAGGCCGGCGGCTACGCAAATGATGGCGGGGAAGCCATGGCATCGCTCGGGCCGGTCCAGATCGAGAAAAGGGAGCGAGGGGAGAGGAGAGTGGAGTGGTGAGCGAGTGGGGGAATGGGATCGAGGGGTCGGGGCGTGGCGTCCTTATCCCTTCCCGGCGTCGGCGCCGGCGAGGTGGTCCGGGGCGACCTGCCCTGTAGCGACTCGGTCGCACGAACAGGAGAGAGGGGAGGGACCGGGGATGGTGGGCTGGCCGGTTGGATGGCCAGTTGGGCTGAGGCCCAGCACGGGGGGGGGGGGGGGTTTCCCTTACTTTTGTTATTTTTTTGTTTTACCTTTTGATCATTTCTCTTTTAGTCTTTAATCTATTTTAGTTTAATTAAAGGATAAAATAAACTTCTAAATTAGTATTATCATCTAACCCACGGCTACAAAAATTTTGACCCCTAATTAAAATGTTTTAATATTTTATAATTTAGAAAAGGCATTTAATTAATGTTTTAGTTACTGTTTTAATTATCATAGTGCATTTAATTATTTTATAGAAATGTTGTTTCTCTATCAATGTTACCTATGATTTAATTGCCACAAACCGAACATTTTTTGTTTTATTGTTTGAAAACTTTTGTTGTATGCCATATTTGGAATTTGAATTTTGAATCGGGTTTTGAACTAACGAGGGATTAGCAACAGTAACGGAGGTGACGTGGCATCCTTAGCAGAGTTTTTCTGTAGCCTAATTATTCGGGCGTCACAGCTTTTCAGTTATTATACTGGCCGATACATCTATCTATTGGGAGGTTGTTTTGCTATCAATTGGGATCATGGGTTTAGGGTCTTTTCATGCTTGGTAAAAATGTCTAAACTTTTTGAACCATTTAGGCGTTAACAGTAGAGAATAATGATTCTTTCAGTTTTCTATTTCTTCACGAATGCACTGTCTGTTAACAGTTCAGGAGAAAGCCGTAAACAAATTACTTAGTTTTTAACCCAGCTGACATGTTCCTACTTTATATAATGAAGTATAGTTATAAAGACGGAGATTTCACAGACCATTTCAGTCGTAGATATAGCAACTATATTGAATTGGTATCCCAGTGTTATATGTTAAAGAAAGTGGAAGAAAAAAAAGAAATATAAATACAGTAACTTACAAATCGTGTCACCAAATCGAGTGCAAGATGTTAGCGTTGGTTACTATATATTAATGAGCCATACCTGTGTGTAACATACTTATACATTTTTCTGTTTCCTTCCAGGATAAAGGCAAGTGTTCTATTTGTGCATTGTGACAGCAATTTTCTTGGATAACAGACGAAGCGAGATCGGAGGAGTACACGGGTGGGATGACAGATGATAAACTTGATACGGGTGTGTTGTTCACTGTCATCCAACCGACGTGCCCAGACAGGCTACATATTGGCATGATGGACTTCTATGGTAAAAGGACATTATGCAGCATGTAAATGTGACTTCTTCATCTCTATTGTCCTTGATGACATGTTTATCTTGCCTGATAGAGAGAACGACAGTGATTATTTTGTTCTTCCCTCGCTTGTATTGCAGGGTTTGCTTCGGAACATAATTCAGTGTCCGCTGATGTACTGGAAAAAAAGCATATTTGTTCTTCTTGCTTGTCACCAAGCAGGTATTCTTACGTGGCTCCAATCAAATCACCGATGTATGGATTCACTTAAATCACTTGTATTATCTGTACGAGGCTGTAATTAACCATATAAAGTTCTTGCTGATTATAAAATGTATGCTTCTTTTTACTACAATATAAAACACGTATTTTTCTCGGTTATTTGTGGGGCACCATCTACAAGTGTATGTAAACATGTTAATGAACTCAAGTTAATTGATGTGGACTCAAGTGTCCTGATAGAAGGAACTAACTCTCCAAATTAGGTAAAGAACATGGTTGGTCATCTGTTTGCAAAATGTTTGCAAAAATTGAGTTGTTGCATGCTACTTGTGTGTATGAAAGAGTTGATGCAATTCACAATATGTTAATACTCCATTTTCGAGTACATGTCACCATTTCGCGAGCATGCCTAACCGTGCCTAGGACAATATCTGAAACTTACTGGTAATATGCCTAACTATGTGCCAAACTAACATGATAACATGTTCTACTTATATAGTTTTGTTTTTCATTTGGGCTGTGTGGATCCTATATTTGAGGCTTTAGGTTTCAACTACGTAAAAATAACACTAATTTTTTCTTTATATTTTGTTAATTTGCCTTTCTGCGATTTCTTAATAGTTGTTGAGAATTCTTTCTTACACACTTCACACTTTTCAGGGAAACAAAGACTTAAGTGATGTTACTCATGTTATAGTAGATGAAGTACATGAACACACTATTTTGGTATGTACTTGCTCGTGTATGTTTTTCTTTATGTGCTACAAAATGTCTTGTTTCTCCCTATATGATAGACGAAGCACATGGTTAATCCGGATTTGCCCCTTTCAGAGCAACTTTTTGCTGATTGTTCTTAAGAGTCTTGTTGAAAACGCTCTAATCAACCAGGAAGAAAGCTGAAAGTGATTCTCATGTAGTGTCCATTCTCTTATATATTATTGCATAGACTTCTGACTTGAATCAGAAATTTTGATTTCTGTTGTAATTTCGTAAGTAGTTAAACGGGAGACTTTTGTTGTAAATTGGCCGGATAAAAAAACGGTTTTGCTAATTTACAGTCGAGAGATTTACAATTGGTTTTCATTCAAATTTTTGGTCGTTTGATCTCATGCTTAGATCCACGCTGGGAGCTGGCTTTTCCTTGTGATTTTTTTCCCTCTGTTACTGGGTGCGCTTTTGTTTCCCAGCTAGCCCGTTACTGCCCATCCCTTGGGCCCTGGCTCTCTCTTTATGTTTTTTTTTAATTTTGATTCTTGTCCTTTCACATTTCTTGGCGAGAGTTGAAGCTGAGAAAGGAAGCCGATTCTTGGCGATTTCCTCGTCATCCATGGTGATTCTGATCTCCTCCTCCTCCTCTTCAGCTTGATTTCTGTTCCAGTGTCATGTGATTTCAGTTGGTTATCCTGGTCTTCTCCCTTCCCCCCTTGAATTTCGTCTAGATCTTTTGGTTTGATTCGATTCCCCTTGTATTTGATTTAGATGTAGGTGTATGTTAGTCGTAGAGGTGGATTTTCCTGGCGACTTTTTTGTAGTTACAGTGGTAGTAGCATGGATGTAGCGGTGGATCCGATTCCCCTGTTGGTTTTCTTTCTGCTAGCCTGGGCGTTGGATTCTGCTGGCCTTTTTTGCTGTTAGATGCAGGGGTGTGTGTTTGTAGGTAGTAGTTGCATCTAAGTTACATCAATAACTGTTCAATTTCAGTGGAATTTCCTCTCAAATCACAGAGTAGTGACACTGCAATTTCCAGAGTTAACCACAGTGCAATTTTTGCTGTAACTTTTGTGATTTTTAGTTTACAGTCACTGCAATTACAATGTAATTTACGGTTATTATGGTGCTATTTTCAGTGTATTTTTAGGTTAATTACACTAGATTACAATGAAATTTTTAATGCAATTAAAGTACATTTTGGTGGTGGTGGTGGTGGGGGTGCCTATGTTGGGTCTCCAAGCATTCTAGAACCTTTTTCTTTGTGGTTTGTCTTTGTTGGGTAGTATTTGTATCAATCTTATAACCTTTTTTTCTATGTTTTCTGTAGTGTTGCATCTAAGTTTACAGCAGCTCCAAGATTGTAATCTCATTTTAGTTACAGTGTGATTTCCTCTGAAATTACAGAGTAATCATAGTGTTCTTATAGTGTACTTGTAATTGCAGTGTAATTTTCAGGATAAGTACGCTGTAAATCCCACTACTATGTTACTGTAATTACAGTGCAATTTCTCTATAATTGACAGTGTTGTTATAGTGTAATTTCCATGGGTAATCACAGTGCATTTTTACTAGAATATTTACATTATTTACAGTCAGTGCAATTACATGTAAATACAGTGTAATTTAAGTAAAATTACAGTGGTCATTAGACTGTAAATCACAATGTCTATGTTAGGTAGTGTTGCATCTATTCACGCTGTCAATATATACTGAATCTATCTTTGTGTCAGAAACCTTGTTGTTCACATGTGCTTGTCTTTATAATAGTAATTTCAGTATTTTTTGTTGCTACTGTAAATTTTAGTTTCTTTTGCCTTGGTGCTTTTGAAACAAAACATACCAGTTTCTTTGATTTTAACTAGAGTGCTCTGTGCAATACTGTAATACCCCGGTAGTTAAGCTACAGTAGTCACACTCTAATGGTGCCATGTCATCGCAATTAATTTATCTAAACCTCATCTTGTTCCTAACCGAATACAAATTCAAATTAAAATAAAGTCGGATTATCATTTCTTCAAGCGGTAAAACAAAAATGTTCGCTGGGTTGCAAAATTCACTAGCTAATTGTCATGAAGAAACCAATATTATTTGAGATATTGAATTGCCCCTAACCTATTTAAAGCAGTGCCCGAAACAACCTTTTTAACGCATTCGCATTTATGAAAAATTCAAATGAATACTAATGCTCACAAAACCTTTTTTGACACTGCTAATTATTGTAAGGTAATTATGTGGCACAACCCCATATTTTACAAAAGACATCTTGTGGCCAAACATTTTTCAAAAAAAAGGGAATTTGAAATAAAAGGGAAATGAAAAGGGGCCTAAAACTACTGGGCCACAGGACCATATGTGGTCACAGTGCCTCTGGCCCAGCCCACCGCCACCTCTCCTCCCACCTCCCGCTACAGGAGGCAGGGGAGGGGCGTGGCAGCCATCCAGGCCACCATGGCCGGAACTATCGACGTGCCGGCCATCCCGCAGCCTCCCCGACGCCTACAAGACTTGCCTCACGACGCCCCGAACCCTAATCCCCTCATTCTTCTTCCTCGTCTCTCTCCCTCGATCTGAACCACGCCCGAGCTCCGCGGTCGTCATCGTCGCGTCGATCCCGCGGCCACCGTGCTTCTCACCGGCAAAGAAGATGTCCAGGAGGACCGCCGTGATCCGGTACTTCGTCTGCACCACCAGGTCGACGCCGGGGAGCACCTGCGACGCCCCGCACGCGTGTTCCCTTCGCGGGCGTCTGCCTCGGCCGCCGCGTCGATCTGCTCGTCTGGCCACCCCCGCGCCTTCCGGACATGTCCATGAGCCCCTCTGTGAGCTCCTCCTTCGATCCCCCTGGTTTGCGCCCTCGATCTATTCTATTAGTCGCCGTTCCCGTGCTCACCCGGGGTCGTCATGGCTGCGCTCGAGCTCCCTGTACATGCGCCCTCGCTAGTTGGTCGTCGCGCGTCGCGCCCTTGACCTCCCGTGCATGTCCACCTGCTGCTGCTACTTTGCCGATGCGGCTCTGCTCGCTGCTCTTCTGCTACTCTGCTGCCTGCCGCTCGCGCCATGCTCCCTCCCCGCCTGCCACTGTTGCTGACTGCTGCCGCTACCACCGGCTTCGCTCGCCTGCGCCGCCCGCCTTGCCTTGCACCGCCGGCGCCTGGCCACTTCCGCCAGGCCGCTCCTGCCCGGGGCCTCCTCCTGCACCCCCGCCCCATGCGCTGGGTGATGGCCGCCGGCGCTCCTCTAGGAGCATTCGTGCGAGCCCCAGCCATGGCCTCGGGCCACCGCATGATTGGGGCGGCATAGGTAATCGGGGGATTAGCCCCTGTTAGATTTATTTTTGTTGTTTGCTTTGTTTTATTACATTAGTTAGATGGCCCTATGACTAGTGGCCCCCACTGCTATTTATCATAACTTAATTAAAGTCTAAACTAAGTCTAGTCACTAATAGGTGGGCCCCAAGTCAACCTTTGACCAGTTAACTGCTGACTGGGCCCACTGTCGGCCTCAAATGCAAATAGCTGGGTACACTCTATGTGTACCCATAACACTTTAACCTTTTATTTTTCCTATTATTATTAAATCCAGAAATTCCTGGAGATCAATAAAACTTTGAAAAATTGTATAAAATAATCTGTAACTCCGATGAAAATACTTTATACATGAAAGTTGCTTAGAACGACGAGACGAACCCGGATACGCAGCCCGTTCGTCCGCCACGCATCCCTAGCATAGTGAACACGCAACTTTCCCCCTTCGATTCATTTGTCCGAAAACGCGAAACACCGGGGATATTTTTTCGGATGTTTCCCCCCTTCACCGGTATCACCTCATGTTGCGTTAGGTTACCCCTAGCACCACGCATTGCCATGTTATGATTTGTGTTGCTTTGTTTAATCTGTTATTTATTGTGTTCCCCCTCCGTTACTTCTTTCCGGTAGACCCCGAGACCGCTGCCGGTACCCCCGATCGACTACAGCGTTGACGACCCCTTCTTGCCAGAGCAACCAGGCAAGCCCCCCCTTGATCATCAGATATCGCTTACTCTCATCTATACTGCTTGCATTAGAGTAGTGTAGCATGTTACTGCTTTCCGTTAATCCTATACTGCTGCATAGCCTGTCCTTGCTACTACTATTGTTACCTTTACCTGCTATCCTACTGCTTAGTATAGGATGCTAGTGTTTTATCAGTGGTCCTACACTCTTATCCGTCTGCCATGCTATACTACTGGGCCGTGATCACTTTGGGAGGTGATCACGGGCATATACTATATACTTTACACTGTTACATTACCGGTGATACTGTTTGGAGATGGGGGCTGAAGGGGCAGGTGGCTCCATCCAGGTAGTGGTGGGCCTGAGTTCCAGACGGCCCCCGACTGTTACTTTGTGGCGAAGCAACGGGGCAGGTTGAGACCATCTAGGAGAGAGGTGGGCCTGGCACTGGTCGGCGTTCGCGGATACTTAACACGCTTAACGAGATCTTGGTATTTGATCTGAGTCTGGCTACTGGCCTATACGACAGTTATGGGCACTCGACGTCGTGGTATCAGCCGAAGCCTTCGTTACATCAGCGACTGAGCGGCGCGCACCGGGTTGGACCGTGTAACGCAACTTCCTTTGTAATGGAGGTTGCTAGGTCTGCTCACCGGCCGCGTTCGCAACGTGCAGGTGTGCAAAGGGCGATGGGCCCAGACCCCTGCACCATAGGATTTAGACCGGCGTGCTGACCTCTCTGTTGGGCCTAGGTAGGGCTGCGACGTGTTGATCTTCCGAGGCCGGGCATGACCCAGGAAAGTGTGTCCGGCCAAATGGGATCGAGCGTGTTGGGTTATGTGGTGCACCCCTGCAGGGAAGTTAATCTATTCGAATAGCCGTGATCTTTGGTAACAGGACGACTTGGAGTTGTACCTTGACCTTATGACAACTAGAACCGGATACTTAATAAAACACACCCTTCCAAGTGCCAGATACAACCGGTGGTCGCTCTCTCACAGGACGACGAGGGGATGATCATCGGTTAGGATTATGCTATGTGATGCTACTTGGCGAACTTACCATCTACTCTCTTCTCCTGCTGCAAGATGGAGGTTACCAGAAGCGTAGTCTTCGAAAGGACTAGCTATCCCCCTCTTATTCTGGCATTCTGCAGTTCAGTCCACATATGATACCCTTATTTCATTTGATACCAATGCATACATATGTAGTGTAGCTCCTTGCTTGCGAGTACTTTGGATGAGTACTCACGGTTGCTTTTCTTTCCCTTTTCCCCTTTCCTATATCCGATTGCTGCTGTGACGCCCGGATAATTAAGCTACAGTAATTCCTAGCTAATGATGCCACGTCATCATGACTACTGTTGTTAAACTCGCATTGGTTTGAAACCGGTTCAAATTTCAAATTCAAATCAAAGTCCAAAATTCAAATTGCCAAACATGAAAAATAAAATGTTCAAAGTGTGGCAATTATACCATAACTAATTATGGTGGTGACGCAACACTTTTGTAAAATAATTAAATGCCCTTTTGTGAATATAACAGGGGCTAAAAAGAATTATTAAATGCTATTTAAATTATAAAAATACTAAACTATTTTATTTGTACCTCAAACTAAATGTGGCAGTGGTATAACTAGTAAAACCAATTTAGATGTTGCTACTATATTTTATAAAGCTAATTTCTATTCAAAATAAAAGAAAACTAAAACTGTAAAAAGAGAAATAAGAAAAAGGGAAGAAGCAAAGAAAACAAAACAACACCCCCTCCCCTAGTGGGCCTCGTGGACCAGTTGGGCCACAAAGCCACCAGGCCGGCCCAGCTCCTCCCCACCTTCCCCTTCCTCTGCTACAGGGGGCAGGGGGGATCGTGGCGCCCATCCGCCGGCGATGGCCGGGCGTGGCGGCCATCCACCCCCCTGGCGCCCTACTAATACACCCAGGGCGGCCCCAAACCCTAAGCTTCCCCATTCCCCTTCCTCCCTTGCGCCCCCGTCTGCTTTTCCTCGTCGACGTCGCCGTGCTCGTGGACGCCCGAAGCCACCGCCCCGAACCCCCTCCGTCGTCCCCAGGAGCTACGCCGAGCTCCTCCACGTCGTCTGCGCCCTCTACTTGGAGCTCGGATCCACCGCCTCGGCCGCATCGAGCTTGTTTTCTTCCCTCGACCGCTGCCGCCTCTACGTCAACGCCGGCTGCTCTGCTGCTACTAAGCCACCGCCGGGCCCCCGTGTGCCTCCCCAGTGAGCTTCTGCTCCTTCTCCTCCTCCCCACGCTTCGGTTCCACCCCTCTGGCTAGCTAGCCGCCATGATCGTAGATCGTCTCCGCCACGGCGCTCGTCGTCGTCGTTTCGGTCGACGTCGAGTTCGCCTGAGCCCTCGGCCGTGCTCATCGGCGCCGTAGTAGGCCGTAGCACCAGCGCGTGCAGTCCCTGCCGTGCCTCGCCTCGTCGTAGCCGCCCGCGCCTGCTCGCGCTGGCCACGCCCCACGCGGCCCGCGGCCCTTGTAGCCGTCACCACGCGCCGCATGCGGCCGTCCCACACCCCAGCGCACGCCCTGCGCCTGCCTCCGCTCCCCGCTGCCGTTGCCCTGTTGTTTCGCCGCCGCCCCTGCACTTGCTGTCGCTTGCTGCTGCTGCGTTGCTACTGCGCGCGGCCACTGCTGCTGCTGCCTGCACGACGCCCACGCGAACCCAGCCGCACCGGCTTCGTGCACACGCGCGCCTGCCCGCTTGCCCGCAGCCGCAGGTTGCTGCTCCCCTCGCGCCCACACCTGTTGCCGCTGCTCACTAGTGCTGCTTTGTACTGCTAGGTACTGTAGGTACTAGCTAGCTTTTCTAATTTCACACCAAGTAACACCCTAGACAGCCCCTAAACATCGGTTAAATAACTGTTAACCGGAGTAAGAATAATATTTGTAGGTAGTATACTTGTCAAAGCTCAAATGTTTCCATTGGACCAAATCAATTTGATGCATGGATTAATTCCCATTAAAGTCACAAAATGCTATCTTTTCTAAACAGAGAACAAAATTAACCTCTACCACTGTGCGTGCGTGTGTGTGGTGTGCGTGTGTGGCCGGCTGGACTCTGTCCACTAATGGCCGGCGCTTGTTAATTAGGCTATGTTTAGTTTAGGATTAGTTTAGTGCTAACTAGTCCTTTTAGCAAATGACAAGTGGGTCCCATCTAAATAGATTAGACAAATATTTTGGAAATTATTAAATCAGTGTCATATGGGCCACCACCTCTCCTTTTGACTAGTCACATTGACTTGGTCAATTCGGATTTAAATTAAGCACAAAATTCTAGAATATTGATAAAACTTTGGAAAATTATAGAAAATTAACCGTAACTCCGATGGAAAAACTTTGTACATGAAAGTTGCTCAGAACGACGAGACGAATCTGGAAGCGCGGCCCGTTCATCCGCCACACATCCCTAGCATAGCGAACACACAACTTTTTCCTTCCGGTTCATCTGTCCGAAAACGCGAAACACTGGGGATATTTTCCCGGATGTTTTCCCCCTTCACCGGTACCACCTCGTACCGCGTTAGAGCACCCCTAGCACCGATACTTGTCATGTCATGCATCGCTATGCATCTGTTTGCTTAATTATTTATTGTTTCTTCCCCCTCTTCTCTCGCTAGACACCGAGACCGACGCCGCTGCTACCCAGTACGACTACGGTGTTGACGACCCCTCTCTCGTGCCAGAGCAACCAGGCAAGCCCCCCTTTTTGATCACCAGATATCGCCTACTCTTCTCTCTACTGCTTGCATTAGAGTAGTGTAGCATGTTAATGCTTTCCGTTAATCCTATTCTGATGCATAGCCTGTCATTGTTGCTACAACTGTTGATACCTTACCTGCAATCCTAAATGCTTAGTATAGGATGCTAGTGTTCCATCAGTGGCCCTACACTCTTGTTCGTCTGCCATGCTATACTACTGGGCCGTGATCTCTTCGGGAGGTGATCACGGGCATATACTATATACTTTACACAGTTACATTACCTGTGGTACTGTTCGGAGTTGGGGGCTGAAGGGGCAGGTGGCTCCATCCCGGTAGAGGTGGGCCTGGGTTCCCGACGGCCCCCGACTGTTACTTTGAGGCGGAGCGACAGGGCAGGTTGAGACCACCTAGGAGAGAGGTGGGCCTGGCCGTGGTCGGCGTTCGCAGATACTTAACACGTTTAACGAGATCTTGGTATTTGATCTGAGTCTGGCTACTGGCCTATACGCACTAACCATCTACGTGGGGACAGTTATGGGCACTCGAGGTCGTGGTATCAGCCGAAGCCTTCGTGACGTCAGCAACGGAGCAGCGCGCGCTGGATTGGACCGGAACGCCTACTAGGGTAGGTCTGCTTCCGGCCGCCCACGCAACGTGCAGGTGTGCTAAGGGCGATGGGCCCAGACTCCTGGGCGCTTAGGTTTAGACCGGCGTGCTGACCTCTCTGTTGGTCTAGGTGGGGCTGCGACGTGTTGATCTTCCGAGGCCGGGCATGACCCAGAAAAGTGTGTCCGGCCAAATGGGATCGAGCATGTTGGGTTATGTGGTGCACCCTTGCAGGGAAGTTAATCTATTCAAATAGCCGTGATCTTCGGTAACAGGACGACTTGGAGTTGTACCTTCACCTTATGACAACTAGAACCAGATACTTAATAAAACACACCCTTCCAAGTGCCAGATACAACCGATGATCGCTCTCTCACAGGGCGACGAGGGGAGGATCATCGGTTAGGATTATGCTACGTGATGTTACTCGGAGGACTTCAGTCTACTCTCTTCTATATGCTGCAAGACGGAGGCTGCCAGAAGTGTAGTCTTCGAAAGGACTAGCTATCCCCCTCTTATTCCGGCATCCTACAGTTCAGTCCACATATGATAGCCTTATTCAAGTTGATACCAATGCATACATATGTAGTGTAGCTCCTTGGTTGCGAGTACTTTGGATGAGTACTCTCGGTTGCTTTCTCCCTCTTTTCCACCTATCCCTTCTACCTGGTTGTCGCAACCAGATGTTGGAGCCCAGGAGCCAGACGCCATCTTCGACGACGACTCCTACTACACCGGAGGTGCCTACTACTACGTGCTGCCCGCTGACGACGACCAGAAATAGTTTAGGAGGATCCCAGGCAGGAGGCCTGCGCCTCTTTCGATCTGTATCCCAGTTTGTGCTAGCCTTCTTAAGGCAAACTTGTTTAACTTATGTCTGTACTCAGATATTGTTGCTTCCGTTGACTCGTCTATGATCGAGCTCTTGTATTCGAGCTTTTGAGGCCCCTGGCTTGTAATATGATGCTTGTATGACTTATTTTATTTGTAGAGTTGTGTTGTGATATCTTCCCGTGAGTCCCTGATCTTGATCGTACATGTTTGCGTGTATGATTAGTGTACGGCCAAATCGGGGGTGTCACAGCTGCAACCAGACGTTGGAGCCCAGGAGCCAGACGCCACCGTCGACGACGACTACTACTACTCGGGAGGTGCCTATTACTACGTGCAGCCCGCTGACGGTGACCAGGAGTAGTTTAGGAGGATCCCAGGCAGGAGGCCTGCGCCTCTTTCGATCTGTATCCCAGTTTGTGCTAGCCTTCTTAAGGCAAACTTGTTTAACTTATGTCTGTACTCAGATATTGTTGCTTCCGCTGACTCGTCTATGATCGAGCTCTTGTATTCGAGCCCTCGAGGCCCCTGGCTTGTAATATGATGCTTGTATGACTTATTTTATTTGTAGAGTTGTGTTGTGATATCTTCCCATGAGTCCCTGATCTTGATCGTACACGTTTGCGTGTATGATTAGTGTATGATTAAATCGAGGGCGTCACAAATACACTCTGTCAAATGGAAAGAATTTGTGATCTCTAATTTTCTTTCTTGTAATTTTACATGTTCTAGATCTCAAAGAAATTCACTATGCATGAGCAAAGACGTTGGAATTGAAGGATTTCCACCCTGTGGATCGTCTCTTGTATGATCTTGCATGGTTCTCCCCCAAATAGTAGTCGTGACTTTGGCGTTTGTCTTTGCCCCAATTGGAATTGAAGGATTTTTAACTCCATTGTTCTTTGTTGGTGTTTGTCTTCGCCCTTTCTTTTTATTTCTCATTTCCTCCATGTAAGTACATTAATTTCTGCCTTCTTGTTTGGTGTTTATCTTTACCATTTCTTTTTTATATCTCATTTCTTATATATATATTTTCTTTATATTATTCTTCCTTGTTGCTGTTGTGCTTCCCTGTAACCATTCAAAAGCATTGGTTTTTCTTTCTTCGTTTGTTTGAAGGGAAGAGCCTTTGCTTTCCTAGATCCAGCTTTCTATGAGTTGTCTGAATTTCACTTGCATATTAGAATGATGGAAATTTAGAATTGATTCTAATTTCTTATTTGATCCCTTTTTATAGACTGTGAATTAACAATGGTGGAGAAGGCTTTTTTGCTTGAGAGAGATGTTGAACTTCTTTTTTCACACTATGGATAGGGCAGTGTGTATGTTGGTTCAGTGTGTAGTGATCTGTAGACGAGTCAGTGTGTATGTTGGTTCAGCTGTGTCTCTATAATCCGTAGATGACACGAGGTACTATACTTGCATTGTTTTCTTACTGTAATTTCAAGGTTTTTCACCTGCTTGTCATGAATGCAAGTGTGTCCAGCCCAACCGACGTACATACATACATAACAACTCATGACTTGGGGCTGCAAACTCATGACTTGTGACTTGGTTCAGTTGTGTCTTTGAGACTCTGACAAGTTCCAGTCATAATATCATTAATAATCACAC
This sequence comes from Triticum dicoccoides, assembly GCF_002162155.2. Classification (NCBI taxonomy): domain Eukaryota; kingdom Viridiplantae; phylum Streptophyta; class Magnoliopsida; order Poales; family Poaceae; genus Triticum; species Triticum dicoccoides. The sequence goes on from NC_041388.1 coordinate 367,241,710, forward strand.
AATAATTTTAGAAGTTCCAGTGCTAATTTGACTAAGTTTTGTGTATATAGACTTTAACTCTTAAGATATCACTATAAGTAGACTGCAAGTTACCGGCAAACTGTAATGGCAGTCTAATTATCACTATAATTTTCTCCCCAATCCTGTAAGTGGACTGTACGTTGATCCCAGACCTAGAGAGGGTACGTTGATGGTCCAGTTCCAACCCGATTAGGATTGGCCTTTTACCGTTGACATGCATATAGTGGAGATACACTAAAAAGGGACACACAAATACATACAAGTGTCGTTCTATTATTGATTGAAAGACTTGACTGATGTCCAATTGATTTTCAGTCAAACGTCAAATAGACACTCAATCTTTAGAAGGCTGCCTCATGCTTGAAGGTATGAACCAATATCTATTCTTTCAAAGTTTTTCTCTTTTAACCATGAAGTGCAATAGTGTAGACGAGCGATCTTACGGAACTCCAGATCACCACATTTCTTAGAGAAATCCCCAGCTTAAAAATCTTGCTACTGGTATGCATTCACCACCCGATCCTCATTCTGAATTTGAGAAGAGATTGATTTAACATCTGCTCTAATGTTCTTTGTAACGTCGTAGTACTTCATGTGTTATGAAAGTGTGAAACACCAGATGTCTTCATATGCAAAAATATAATCAAAGCTATAAAAGTTATTTTTAGTTATATGGATTAGCTAATGTCAACTTCAAATGCAGGTCTCTCCATGGTGAAAACTATTATAACAAAATATGTGAAGATATTTTCTGCCTGGATGAACAATATAACTCCATAGCCCACTATAACTTAATCAGCTTATAAGGTACAACTTAATTAAGATGTCGTAAATAACCACTACTATTTTTTATTCGCATGCATCATTTGTTATCTAATAGAATGATAGAAATAGAGGTTTCCCAGTCCAAAAGAAGGATATGAACACAGAGTAGCTAAAGTAGAGGCATAGAACTGCCAATTATCATTGTTTTATTTCAGTAGGATTGCTTTTGAGATAATAAATGAGCTAAGTAGTCCCGTCACAAATTAGTTTACATAGTCCCTCCGTTTATTTTTAGTCCGCATATATAAAATTTAGTCAAAGTGAAACTTTGTAAAATTTGACTAACTTTGTAGGAAAAAATATCAACATTTGCATTACTAAAGCTATATGATATGAAAATTAATTTCATGATGCATCTAATAATATTAATTTCATATTGTGAATCTTGATATTTTTTCCTATAAACTTAGTCAAAGTTGACAAAGTTTGACTTTTACCAAATTTTATATGCACATTAAAAAGAAAGGGAGGGGGTACTCGATCTTTTCATGCAAATCTCCTAGATCCAAGAGTTTCAGAAGAAATATTATGTTTTCAAGATTATAGATCTAATTAGGAATAAGTGAATGAGATTACTTGGATAGTGTTCATATATTTGATCTGGTGTTGTATGGTTATTATGTGCTTCTCTTGATTTTATTTGTATCTGTACATGTTAGATTAGTTCATTTTCGGCCACCAGAAAAAAAATAAGCTTCTCAGATTTTTTGATGTTCAAATTTTATAGTGGATTTACACAACTATATCATTTTGCCCACCAAATTGTCATCATATTTTAGTAATTTGTTTGTTCATTGGCGTCCCTTGATAAGATGTAGCCTCACATGCATGAAAGTGGAGAAGCTGTAGATTGACATGTCCAAGTTTGCAGTTTTTCTAAATCAGACTGCTTCCACGGAGGTCAAATACGAGGCATTGTCAACCCATGAAATGTTAAATTCTGGACGCACATATGTATATATTTGGATACTGAACTAACTGATGTAGGGAATTAGAGAGGCTGGAGTTAGTTGGTTGCAGAAGATAGAAAACAAGAATATTTTCCAATGCTTAATAAGGTGGGAGACAGAGAGAGTGAGACTAGAACATGTATGCCTGTTGCAACGCACGAGCAATTAATTAGTTACATATATTTAAGGATTACAACTTCCGTGCCAAATTACTTGTCTTAGATTTATTTAGATATATGGATGTATCTTGAAATAGGGCTCTAAGGAAAAAGGAGCAACACTTGGAGAGGAAGCGAGCCAAAAAATTTATGTCCTGGTGCTTTCTTTCAAACTAAGGTAGTTGCTTTTTCCATGTTATCGTCTAATTTTGTCCCACTCTAATTTTTGGTTTCCAGGGACCTATCTCTCTGGATTATGGTGAGCAAGAGGCGTCGCTTATATCCAAGTTGTTGCAAGGTGCCTTCCATCCTCAATGATAAATTCAATGAATATTAATGTAACCAACAAAAAATGGGAATATAGATGTACTGTGGACGTATATGAGGTGATTCATGTACCACTATGGATTACTTATTTTCAGATGGCACATGCTGTGTGTGCATATATGTGCTGTGTGTGCTTACATGTAATTTGATATACGCAATCAGAACAAAAATATACCTGTGAAATTTGATATAAATTTCATTCATAGGTGTAATCGGAAAAAAATATAAATTAAAAGTCCGTGACAACGCACGGGCATTCTCCTAGTACAAATAATTTTACACTAGAGTTGAACTAGAGTAGAACTAGCTCTACAAGCTAGTTCAAATAATTTTACACTAGTGTAGAACTATATCTACAAGCTAGTTCAGATAATTTTACACTAGAGTTGAACTAGATCTATAACCTAGTTCAAATAATTTTACACTAGAGTAGAACTAGCTCTACAAGCTAGTTCAAATAATGTTGCACTAGAGTAGAACTAGCTCTATAACCTAGTACAAATAATTTTACACTAGAGTTGAACTAGCTCTATAACCTAGTACAAATAATTTTACACTAGAGTTGAACAAGCTCTACAAGCTAGTTCAAATAATTTTACACTAGAGTTAAACTAGCTCTCAAAGCTAGTTCAAATAATTTTGCGCTAAGTAGAACTAGCTCTATAACCTAATACAAATAATTTTACACTAGAGTTGAACTAGCTCTATAACCTAGTACAAATAATTTTACACTAGAGCTGAACTAGCACTACAAGTTAGTTCAAATAATTTTACACTACAGTTGACCTAGCTCTATGACCTAGTAAAAATAGTTTTACACTAGAGTTGAACTAGCTCTACAAGCTAGTTCAAATAATTTTACACTAGAGTTGAACTAGCTCTACAAGCTAGTTCAAATAATTTTACACTACAGTTGAACTAGCTATACAAGCTTGTAGAGTTGAAGAAGCTCTATAAGCTAGTTCAAATAATTTTGCACTAGAGTAGAACTAGCTATACAGGCTAGTTCAAATAATTTTACACTAGAGTAGAACTAGCTCTGTAACCTAGTACAAATAATTTTACACTAGAGTTGAACTAGCTCTACAAGCTAGTTCAAATAATTTTACACAAGAGTTGAACTAGCTCTACATACTAGTTCAAATAATTTTACACTAGAGTTGAACTAGCTATACAAGCTAGTTCAAATAATTTTACACTAGAGTTAAACTAGCTCTATAACTTAGTACAAATAATTTCACACTAGAGTTGAACTAGCTCTACAAGCTAGTTCAAATAATTTTACACTAGAGTTGAACTAGCTATACAACCTAGTTCAAATAATTTTACACTAGAGTTGAACTAGCTCTATAACCCAGTACAAATAATTTCACACTAGAGTTGAACTAGCTCTACAAGCTAGTTCAAATAATTTTGCACTAGAGTAGAACTAGCTCCATAACCTAGTACAAATAATTTTACACTAGAGTTGAACTAGCTCTACAAGCTACTTCAAATAATTTTACACTACTATTGAACTATCTCTACAAGCTAATTCAGATAATTTTACACTAGAGTTGAACTAGCTCTACAAGCTAGTTCAAATAATGTTGCACTAGAGTAGAACTAGCTCTATAACCTAGTTCAAATAATTTTACACTACAGTTGAAGTAGCTCTCAAAGCTAGTTCAAATAATTTTGCACTAGAGTAGAACTAGCTCTATAACCTAGTACAAATAATTTTACACTAGTGTTGAACTAGCTCTATAACCTAGTACAAATAATTTTACACTAGAGTTGAACTAGCACTACAAGATAGTTCAGATAATGTAACACTACTCTTGAACTAGCTATACAAGCTTGTAGAGTTGAACAAGCTCTACAAGATAGTTCAAATAATTTTGCACTAGAGTAGAACTAGCTATACAGGCTAGTTCAAATAATTTTACACTAGAGTAGAACTAGCTCTGTAACCTAGTACAAATAATTTTACACTAGAGTTGAACTAGCTCTACAAGCTAGTTCAATTAAATTCACACTAGAGTTGACCTAGCTCTACAGGCTAGTTCAAATAATTTTACACTAGTGTTGAACTAGCTCTACAAGCTAGTTCAAATAATTTTACACTAGTGTTCAACTAGCTCTCAATAACCTAGTACAAATAATTTCACACTAGAGTCAAACAAGCTCTACAAGCGACGTCAAATAATTTTACACTAGAGTTGAACTAGCTCTATAAACTAGTACACATAATTTCTCACTAGATTTGAACTAGCTCTACAAGCTAGTTCAAATAATTTTACACTAGAGTTGAACTATCTCTACAAGCTAGTAAAAATAATTTTGCACTAGAGTAGAACTAGCTTTATAACATAGTACAAACAATTTTACACTAGAGTTGAACTAGCTCTATAACCTAGAACAAATATTTTTACACTAGAGTTGAACTAGCTCTACAAGCTAGTTCAAATAATTTTACACTAGATTGGAACTAGCTATACAAGCTAGTTCAAATAATTTTACACTAGAGTAGAACTAGATCTATAACCTAGTACAAATAATTTTGCACTAGAGTTGAACTAGCTCTACAGGCTAGTTCAAATAATTTTACACTAATGTTGAACTAGCTCTACAAGCTAGTTCAAATAATTTTACACTAGTGTTGAACTATATCTTAATAACCTAGTACAAATAATTTCACACTAGAGTGGAACAAGCTCTACAAGCTAGTTCAAATAATTTTACACTGGAGTTTAACTAGCTCTATAACCTAGTACACATAATTTCACACTAGATTTGAACTATCTCTACAAGCTAGTTCAAATAATTTTACAGTAGAGTTGAACTAGCAGTACAAGCTAGTTCAAATAATTTTACACTAGACTTTAACTAGCTCTATAACCTAGTACACATAATTTCACACTAGATTTGAACTATCTCTACAAGCTAGTTCAAATAATTTTACACTAGAGTTGAACTAGCTCTACAAGCTAGTTCAAATAATTTTGCACTAGAGTACAACTAGCTCTATAACCTAGTACAAATAATTTTACACTAGAGTTGAACTACCTCTATAACCTAGTACAAATACTTTTACACAAGAGTTGAACTAGCTCTACAAGCTAGTTCAAATAATTTTACACTAGAGTTGACCTAGATCTATAACCTAGTACAAATAGTTTTACACTAGAGTTGAACTAGCTATACAAGCTAGTCCAAATAATTTTACACTAGAGTTGAACTAACTCTACAGTCTAGTTCAAATAGTTTTACACTATAGTTGAACTACCTCTATAACCTAGTACAAATAATTTTACACTAGAGTTGAACTAGCTCTACAAGTTAGTTCAAATAATTTAACACTAGTGTTGACCTAGATCTATAACCTAGTACAAATAGTTTTACACTAGAGTTGAACTAGCTATACAAGCTAGTCCAAATAATTTTACACTAGAGTTGAACTAACTCTATAGTCTAGTTCAAATAGTTTTACACTATAGTTGAACTAGCTCTATAACCTAGTACAAATAATTTTACACTAGAGTTGAACTAGGTCTACAAGCTAGTTCAAATAATTTTACACTTGAGTTGACCTAGATCTATAACCTAGTACAAATAGTTTTACACTAGAGTTGAACTAGCTGTACAAGCTAGTTCAAATAATTTTACACTTGAGTGGAACTAACTTTACAGTCTAGTTCAAATAGTTTTACACTATAGTTGAACTAGCTCTATAACCTAGTACAAATAATTTTACACTAGAGTTGATAGAGCTAGTTGAAATAATTTTACACTAGAGTTGAACAAGTTCTACAAGCTAGTTCAAATAATTTTACACTAGTGTTGAACTAGCTCTCAATAACCTAGTACAAATAATTTCACACTAGAGTTGAACAAGCTCTACAAGCTAGTTCAGATAATTTTACACTAGAGTTGAATTAGCTCTACAACCTAGTACACATAATTTCACACTAGATTTGAACTATCTCTACAAGCTAGTTCAAATGATTTTACACTAGAGTTGACCTAGATCTATTATCTAGTACAAATAGTTTTACACTAGAGTTGAACTAGGTATACAAGCTAGTCCAAATAATTTTACACTAGAGTTGAACTAACTCTACAGTCTAGTTCAAATAGTTTTACACTATAGTTGAACTACCTCTATAACCTAGTACAAATAATTTTACACTAGAGTTGAACTAGCTCTACAAGTTAGTTCAAATAATTTAACACTAGAGTTGACCTAGATCTATAACCTAGTACAAATAGTTTTACACTAGAGTTGAACTAGCTATACAAGCTAGTCCAAATAATTTTACACTAGAGTTGAACTAACTCTACAGCCTAGTTCAAATAGTTTTACACTATAGTTGAACTAGCTCTATAACCTAGTACAAATAATTTTACACTAGAGTTGAACTAGCTCTACAAGCTAGTTCAAATAATTTTACACTAGAGTTGACCTAGATCTATAACCTAGTACAAATAGTTTTACACTAGAGTTGAACTAGCTATACAAGCTAGTCCAAATAATTTTACACTAGAGTTGAACTAACTCTACAGCCTAGTTCAAATAGTTTTACACTATAGTTGAACTAGCTCTATAACCTAGTACAAATAATTTTACACTAGAGTTGAACTAGGTCTACAAGCTAGTTCAAATAATTTTACACTAGAGTTGACCTAGATCTATAACCTAGTACAAATAGTTTTACACTAGAGTTGAACTAGCTGTACAAGCTAGTTCAAATAATTTTACACTAGAGTTGAACAAGCTCTACAAGCTAGTTCAAATAATTTTAAACTAGAGTTGAACTAGCTCTATAACCTAGTACACATAATTTCACACTAGATTTGAACTATCTCTACAAGCTAGTTGAAATAATTTTACACTAGAGTTGAACTAGCTCAACAAGCTAGTACAAATAATTTTACAGTAGAGTTGAACTAGCTCTATAACCTAGTATAAATAATTTTACACTAGAGCTGAACTAGCTCTACAAGCTAGTTTAAATAATTTTACACTAGAGTTGACCTAGATCTATAACCTAGTACAAATAGTTTTACACTAGAGTTGAACTAGCTATACAAGCTAGTCCAAATAATTTTACACTAGAGTTGAACTAACTCTACAGCCTAGTTCAAATAGTTTTACACTATAGTTGAACTAGCTCTATAACCTAGTACAAATAATTTTACAGTAGAGTTGAACTAGCTCTACAAGCTAGTTCAAATAATTTTACACTAGAGTTGACCTAGATCTATAACCTAGTACAAATAGTTTTAAACTAGAGTTGAACTAGCTACACAAGCTAGTCCAAATAATTTTACACTAGAGTTGAACTAACTCTACAGCCTAGTTCAAATAGTTTTACACTATAGTTGAACTAGCTCAATAACCTAGTACAAATAATTTTACACTAGAGTTGAACTAGGTCTACAAGCTAGTTCAAATAATTTTACACTAGAGTTGACCAAGATCTATAACCTAGTACAAATAATTTTACACTGGAGTTGAACTAGCTGTACAAGCTAGTTCAAATAATTTTACACTTGAGTTGAACTAACTCTACAGTCTAGTTCAAATAGTTTTACACTATAGTTGAACTAGCTCTATAACCTAGTACAAATAATTTTACACTAGAGTTGATAGAGCTAGTTGAAATAATTTTACACTAGAGTTGAACAAGTTCTACAAGCTAGTTCAAATAATTTTACACTAGTGTTGAACTAGCTCTCAATAACCTAGTACAAATAATTTCACACTAGAGTTGAACATGCTCTACAAGCTAGTTCAAATAATTTTACACTAGAGTTGAACTAGCTCTATAACCTAGTACACATAATTTCACACTAGATTTGAACTATCTCTACAAGCTAGTTCAAATAATTTTACACTAGAGTTGACCTAGATCTATAACCTAGTACAAATAGTTTTACACTAGAGTTGAACTAGCTATACAAGCTAGTCCAAATAATTTTACACTAGAGTTGAACAAACTCTACAGCCTAGTTCAAATAGTTTTACACTATAGTTGAACTAGCTCTATAACCTAGTACAAATAATTTTACACTAGAGTTGAACTAGCTTGTACAAGCTAGTCCAAATAATTTTACACTAGAGTTGACCAAGATCTATAACCTAGTACAAATAATTTTACACTAGAGTTGAACTAGCTGTACAAGCTAGTTCAAATAATTTTACACTTGAGTTGAACTAACTCTACAGTCTAGTTCAAATAGTTTTACACTATAGTTGAACTAGCTCTATAACCTAGTACAAATAATTTTACACTAGAGTTGATAGAGCTAGTTGAAATAATTTTACACTAGAGTTGAACAAGTTCTACAAGCTAGTTCAAATAATTTTACACTAGTGTTGAACTAGCTCTCAATAACCTAGTACAAATAATTTCACACTAGAGTTGAACATGCTCTACAAGCTAGTTCAAATAATTTTACACTAGAGTTGAACTAGGTATACAAGCTAGTCCAAATAATTTTACACTAGAGTTGAACTAACTCTACAGTCTAGTTCAAATAGTTTTACACTATAGTTGAACTAGCTCTATAACCTAGTACAAATAATTTTACACTAGAGTTGAACTAGCTCTACAAGCTAGTTCAAATAATTTTGCACTAGAGTTGACCTAGATCTATAACCTAGTACAAATAGTTTTACACTAGAGTTGAACTAGCTATACAAGCTAGTCCGAATAATTTTACACTAGAGTTGAACTAACTCTACAGTCTAGTTCAAATAGTTTTACACTATAGTTGAACTACCTCTATAACCTAGTACAAATAATTTTACACTAGAGTTGAACTAGGTCTACAAGCTAGTTCAAATAATTTTACACTAGAGTTGACCTAGATCTATAACCTAGTACAAATAGTTTTACACTAGAGTTGAACTAGCTGTACAAGCTAGTTCAAATAATTTTACACTAGAGTTGAACAAGCTCTACAAGCTAGTTCAAATAATTTTAAACTAGAGTTGAACTAGCTCTATAACCTAGTACACATAATTTCACACTAGATTTGAACTATCTCTACAAGCTAGTTGAAATAATTTTACACTAGAGTTGAACTAGCTCAACAAGCTAGTACAAATAATTTTATAGTAGAGTTGAACTAGCTCTATAACCTAGTATAAATAATTTTACACTAGAGCTGAACTAGCTCTACAAGCTAGTTTAAATAATTTTACACTAGAGTTGACCAAGATCTATAACCTAGTACAAATAGTTTTACACTAGAGTTGAACTAGCTATACAAGCTAGTCCAAATAATTTTACACTAGAGTTGAACTAACTCTACAGCCTAGTTCAAATAGTTTTACACTAAAGTTGAACTAGCTCTATAACGTAGTACAAATAATTTTACAGTAGAGTTGAACTAGCTCTACAAGCTAGTTCAAATAATTTTACACTAGAGTTGACCTAGATCTATAACCTAGTACAAATAGTTTTAAACTAGAGTTGAACTAGCTACACAAGCTAGTCCAAATAATTTTACACTAGAGTTGAACTAACTCTACAGCCTAGTTCAAATAGTTTTACACTATAGTTGAACTAGCTCAATAACCTAGTACAAATAATTTTACACTAGAGTTGAACTAGGTCTACAAGCTAGTTCAAATAATTTTACACTAGAGTTGACCAAGATCTATAACCTAGTACAAATAATTTTACACTGGAGTTGAACTAGCTGTACAAGCTAGTTCAAATAATTTTACACTTGAGTTGAACTAACTCTACAGTCTAGTTCAAATAGTTTTACACTATAGTTGAACTAGCTCTATAACCTAGTACAAATAATTTTACACTAGAGTTGATAGAGCTAGTTGAAATAATTTTACACTAGAGTTGAACAAGTTCTACAAGCTAGTTCAAATAATTTTACACTAGTGTTGAACTAGCTCTCAATAACCTAGTACAAATAATTTCACACTAGAGTTGAACATGCTCTACAAGCTAGTTCAAATAATTTTACACTAGAGTTGAACTAGCTCTATAACCTAGTACACATAATTTCACACTAGATTTGAACTATCTCTACAAGCTAGTTCAAATAATTTTACACTAGAGTTGACCTAGATCTATAACCTAGTACAAATAGTTTTACACTAGAGTTGAACTAGATATACAAGCTAGTCCAAATAATTTTACACTAGAGTTGAACTAACTCTACAGTCTAGTTCAAATAGTTTTACACTATAGTTGAACTAGCTCTATAACCTAGTACAAATAATTTTACACTAGAGTTGAACTAGCTCTACAAGCTAGTTCAAATAATTTTGCACTAGAGTTGACCTAGATCTATAACCTAGTACAAATAGTTTTACACTAGAGTTGAACTAGCTATACAAGCTAGTCCGAATAATTTTACACTAGAGTTGAACTAACTCTACAGTCTAGTTCAAATAGTTTTACACTATAGTTGAACTACCTCTATAACCTAGTACAAATAATTTTACACTAGAGTTGAACTAGGTCTACAAGCTAGTTCAAATAATTTTACACTAGAGTTGACCTAGATCTATAACCTAGTACAAATAGTTTTACACTAGAGTTGAACTAGCTGTACAAGCTAGTTCAAATAATTTTACACTAGAGTTGAACAAGCTCTACAAGCTAGTTCAAATAATTTTAAACTAGAGTTGAACTAGCTCTATAACCTAGTACACATAATTTCACACTAGATTTGAACTATCTCTACAAGCTAGTTGAAATAATTTTACACTAGAGTTGAACTAGCTCAACAAGCTAGTACAAATAATTTTACAGTAGAGTTGAACTAGCTCTATAACCTAGTATAAATAATTTTACACTAGAGCTGAACTAGCTCTACAAGCTAGTTTAAATAATTTTACACTAGAGTTGACCTAGATCTATAACCTAGTACAAATAGTTTTACACTAGAGTTGAACTAGCTATACAAGCTAGTCCAAATAATTTTACACTAGAGTTGAACTAACTCTACAGCCTAGTTCAAATAGTTTTACACTAAAGTTGAACTAGCTCTATAACCTAGTACAAATAATTTTACAGTAGAGTTGAACTAGCTCTACAAGCTAGTTCAAATAATTTTACACTAGAGTTGACCAAGATCTATAACCTAGTACAAATAATTTTACACTAGAGTTGAACTAGCTGTACAAGCTAGTTCAAATAATTTTACACTTGAGTTGAACTAACTCTACAGTCTAGTTCAAATAGTTTTACACTATAGTTGAACTAGCTCTATAACCTAGTACAAATAATTTTACACTAGAGTTGATAGAGCTAGTTGAAATAATTTTACACTAGAGTTGAACAAGTTCTACAAGCTAGTTCAAATAATTTTACACTAGTGTTGAACTAGCTCTCAATAACCTAGTACAAATAATTTCACACTAGAGTTGAACATGCTCTACAAGCTAGTTCAAATAATTTTACACTAGAGTTGAACTAGCTCTATAACCTAGTACACATAATTTCACACTAGATTTGAACTATCTCTACAAGCTAGTTCAAATAATTTTACACTAGAGTTGACCTAGATCTATAACCTAGTACAAATAGTTTTACACTAGAGTTGAACTAGCTATACAAGCTAGTCCAAATAATTTTACACTAGAGTTGAACTAACTCTATAGTCTAGTTCAAATAGTTTTACACTATAGTTGAACTAGCTCTATAACCTAGTACAAATAATTTTACACTAGAGTTGAACTAGCTCTACAAGCTAGTTCAAATAATTTTGCACTAGAGTTGACCTAGATCTATAACCTAGTACAAATAGTTTTACACTAGAGTTGAACTAGCTATACAAGCTAGTCCGAATAATTTTACACTAGAGTTGAACTAACTCTACAGTCTAGTTCAAATAGTTTTACACTATAGTTGAACTACCTCTATAACCTAGTACAAATAATTTTACACTAGAGTTGAACTAGGTCTACAAGCTAGTTCAAATAATTTTACACTAGAGTTGACCTAGATCTATAACCTAGTACAAATAGTTTTACACTAGAGTTGAACTAGCTGTACATGCTAGTTCAAATAATTTTACACTAGAGTTGAACAAGCTCTACAAGCTAGTTCAAATAATTTTAAACTAGAGTTGAACTAGCTCTATAACCTAGTACACATAATTTCACACTAGATTTGAACTATCTGTACATGCTAGTTGAAATAATTTTACACTAGAGTTGAACTAGCTCAACAAGCTAGTACAAATAATTTTACAGTAGAGTTGAACTAGCTCTATAACCTAGTATAAATAATTTTACACTAGAGCTGAACTAGCTCTACAAGCTAGTTTAAATAATTTTACACTAGAGTTGACCTAGATCTATAACCTAGTACAAATAGTTTTACACTAGAGTTGAACTAGCTATACAAGCTAGTCCAAATAATTTTACACTAGAGTTGAACTAACTCTACAGCCTAGTTCAAATAGTTTTACACTAAAGTTGAACTAGCTCTATAACCTAGTACAAATAATTTTACTGTAGAGTTGAACTAGCTCTACAAGCTAGTTCAAATAATTTTACACTAGAGTTGACCTAGATCTATAACCTAGTACAAATAGTTTTAAACTAGAGTTGAACTAGCTACACAAGCTAGTCCAAATAATTTTACACTAGAGTTGAACTAACTCTACAGCCTAGTTCAAATAGTTTTACACTATAGTTGAACTAGCTCAATAACCTAGTACAAATAATTTTACACTAGAGTTGAACTAGGTCTACAAGCTAGTTCAAATAATTTTACACTAGAGTTGACCAAGATCTATAACCTAGTACAAATAATTTTACACTAGAGTTGAACTAGCTGTACAAGCTAGTTCAAATAATTTTACACTTGAGTTGAACTAACTCTACAGTCTAGTTCAAATAGTTTTACACTATAGTTGAACTAGCTCTATAACCTAGTACAAATAATTTTACACTAGAGTTGATAGAGCTAGTTGAAATAATTTTACACTAGAGTTGAACAAGTTCTACAAGCTAGTTCAAATAATTTTACACTAGTGTTGAACTAGCTCTCAATAACCTAGTACAAATAATTTCACACTAGAGTTGAACATGCTCTATAAGCTAGTTCAAATAATTTTACACTAGAGTTGAACTAGCTCTATAACCTAGTACACATAATTTCACACTAGATTTGAACTATCTCTACAAGCTAGTTCAAATAATTTTACACTAGAGTTGACCTAGATCTATAACCTAGTACAAATAGTTTTACACTAGAGTTGAACTAGCTATACAAGCTAGTCCAAATAATTTTACACTAGAGTTGAACTAACTCTACAGTCTAGTTCAAATAGTTTTACACTATAGTTGAACTAGCTCTATAACCTAGTACAAATAATTTTACACTAGAGTTGAACTAGCTCTACAAGCTAGTTCAAATAATTTTGCACTAGAGTTGACCTAGATCTATAACCTAGTACAAATAGTTTTACACTAGAGTTGAACTAGCTATACAAGCTAGTCCGAATAATTTTACACTAGAGTTGAACTAACTCTACAGTCTAGTTCAAATAGTTTTACACTATAGTTGAACTACCTCTATAACCTAGTACAAATAATTTTACACTAGAGTTGAACTAGGTCTACAAGCTAGTTCAAATAATTTTACACTAGAGTTGACCTAGATCTATAACCTAGTACAAATAGTTTTACACTAGAGTTGAACTAGCTGTACAAGCTAGTTCAAATAATTTTACACTAGAGTTGAACAAGCTCTACAAGCTAGTTCAAATAATTTTAAACTAGAGTTGAACTAGCTCTATAACCTAGTACACATAATTTCACACTAGATTTGAACTATCTCTACAAGCTAGTTGAAATAATTTTACACTAGAGTTGAACTAGCTCAACAAGCTAGTACAAATAATTTTACAGTAGAGTTGAACTAGCTCTATAACCTAGTATAAATAATTTTACACTAGAGCTGAACTAGCTCTACAAGCTAGTTTAAATAATTTTACACTAGAGTTGACCTAGATCTATAACCTAGTACAAATAGTTTTACACTAGAGTTGAACTAGCTATACAAGCTAGTCCAAATAATTTTACACTAGAGTTGAACTAACTCTACAGCCTAGTTCAAATAGTTTTACACTAAAGTTGAACTAGCTCTATAACCTAGTACAAATAATTTTACAGTAGAGTTGAACTAGCTCTACAAGCTAGTTCAAATAATTTTACAGTAGAGTTGACCAAGATCTATAACCTAGTACAAATAATTTTACACTAGAGTTGAACTAGCTGTACAAGCTAGTTCAAATAATTTTACACTTGAGTTGAACTAACTCTATAGTCTAGTTCAAATAGTTTTACACTATAGTTGAACTAGCTCTATAACCTAGTACAAATAATTTTACACTAGAGTTGATAGAGCTAGTTGAAATAATTTTACACTAGAGTTGAACAAGTTCTACAAGCTAGTTCAAATAATTTTACACTAGTGTTGAACTAGCTCTCAATAACCTAGTACAAATAATTTCACACTAGAGTTGAACATGCTCTACAAGCTAGTTCAAATAATTTTACACTAGAGTTGAACTAGCTCTATAACCTAGTACACATAATTTCACACTAGATTTGAACTATCTCTACAAGCTAGTTCAAATAATTTTACACTAGAGTTGACCTAGATCTATAACCTAGTACAAATAGTTTTACACTAGAGTTGAACTAGCTATACAAGCTAGTCCAAATAATTTTACACTAGAGTTGAACTAACTCTACAGTCTAGTTCAAATAGTTTTACACTATAGTTGAACTAGCTCTATAACCTAGTACAAATAATTTTACACTAGAGTTGAACTAGCTCTACAAGCTAGTTCAAATAATTTTGCACTAGAGTTGACCTAGATCTATAACCTAGTACAAATAGTTTTACACTAGAGTTGAACTAGCTATACAAGCTAGTCCAAATAATTTTACACTAGAGTTGAACTAACTCTACAGTCTAGTTCAAATAGTTTTACACTATAGTTGAACTACCTCTAGAACCTAGTACAAATAATTTTACACTAGAGTTGAACTAGGTCTACAAGCTAGTTCAAATAATTTTACACTAGAGTTGACCTAGATCTATAACCTAGTACAAATAGTTTTACACTAGAGTTGAACTAGCTGTACAAGCTAGTTCAAATAATTTTACACTAGAGTTGAACAAGCTCTACAAGCTAGTTCAAATAATTTTAAACTAGAGTTGAACTAGCTCTATAACCTAGTACACATAATTTCACACTAGATTTGAACTATCTCTACAAGCTAGTTGAAATAATTTTACACTAGAGTTGAACTAGATCAACAAGCTAGTACAAATAATTTTACAGTAGAGTTGAACTAGCTCTATAACCTAGTATAAATAATTTTACACTAGAGCTGAACTAGCTCTACAAGCTAGTTTAAATAATTTTACACTAGAGTTGACCTAGATCTATAACCTAGTACAAATAGTTTTACACTAGAGTTGAACTAGCTATACAAGCTAGTCCAAATAATTTTACACTAGAGTTGAACTAACTCTACAGCCAAGTTCAAATAGTTTTACACTAAAGTTGAACTAGCTCTATAACCTAGTACAAATAATTTTACAGTAGAGTTGAACTAGCTCTACAAGCTAGTTCAAATAATTTTACACTAGAGTTGACCTAGATCTATAACCTAGTACAAATAGTTTTAAACTAGAGTTGAACTAGCTACACAAGCTAGTCCAAATAATTTTACACTAGAGTTGAACTAACTCTACAGCCTAGTTCAAATAGTTTTACACTATAGTTGAACTAGCTCAATAACCTAGTACAAATAATTTTACACTAGAGTTGAACTAGGTCTACAAGCTAGTTCAAATAATTTTACACTAGAGTTGACCAAGATCTATAACCTAGTACAAATAATTTTACACTAGAGTTGAACTAGCTGTACAAGCTAGTTCAAATAATTTTACACTTGAGTTGAACTAACTCTACAGTCTAGTTAAAATAGTTTTACACTATAGTTGAACTAGCTCTATAACCTAGTACAAATAATTTTACACTAGAGTTGATAGAGCTAGTTGAAATAATTTTACACTAGAGTTGAACAAGTTCTACAAGCTAGTTCAAATAATTTTACACTAGTGTTGAACTAGCTCTCAATAACCTAGTACAAATAATTTCACACTAGAGTTGAACATGCTCTACAAGCTAGTTCAAATAATTTTACACTAGAGTTGAACTAGCTCTATAACCTAGTACACATAATTTCACACTAGATTTGAACTATCTCTACAAGCTAGTTCAAATAATTTTACACTAGAGTTGACCTAGATCTATAACCTAGTACAAATAGTTTTACACTAGAGTTGAACTAGCTATACAAGCTAGTCCAAATAATTTTACACTAGAGTTGAACTAACTCTACAGTCTAGTTCAAATAGTTTTACACTATAGTTGAACTAGCTCTATAACCTAGTACAAATAATTTTACACTAGAGTTGAACTAGCTCTACAAGCTAGTTCAAATAATTTTGCACTAGAGTTGACCTAGATCTATAACCTAGTACAAATAGTTTTACACTAGAGTTGAACTAGCTACACAAGCTAGTCCGAATAATTTTACACTAGAGTTGAACTAACTCTACAGTCTAGTTCAAATAGTTTTACACTATAGTTGAACTACCTCTATAACCTAGTACGAATAATTTTACACTAGAGTTGAACTAGGTCTACAAGCTAGTTCAAATAATTTTACACTAGAGTTGACCTAGATCTATAACCTAGTACAAATAGTTTTACACTAGAGTTGAACTAGCTGTACAAGCTAGTTCAAATAATTTTACACTAGAGTTGAACAAGCTCTACAAGCTAGTTCAAATAATTTTAAACTAGAGTTGAACTAGCTCTATAACCTAGTACACATAATTTCACACTAGATTTGAACTATCTCTACAAGCTAGTTGAAATAATTTTACACTAGAGTTGAACTAGCTCAACAAGCTAGTACAAATAATTTTACAGTAGAGTTGAACTAGCTCTATAACCTAGTATAAATAATTTTACACTAGAGCTGAACTAGCTCTACAAGCTAGTTTAAATAATTTTACACTAGAGTTGACCTAGATCTATAACCTAGTACAAATAGTTTTACACTAGAGTTGAACTAGCTATACAAGCTAGTCCAAATAATTTTACACTAGAGTTGAACTAACTCTACAGCCTAGTTCAAATAGTTTTACACTATAGTTGAACTAGCTCTATAACCTAGTACAAATAATTTTACAGTAGAGTTGAACTAGCTCTACAAGCTAGTTCAAATAATTTTACACTAGAGTTGACCTAGATCTATAACCTAGTACAAATAGTTTTAAACTAGAGTTGAACTAGCTACACAAGCTAGTCCAAATAATTTTACACTAGAGTTGAACTAACTCTACAGCCTAGTTCAAATAGTTTTACACTATAGTTGAACTAGCTCAATAACCTAGTACAAATAATTTTACACTAGAGTTGAACTAGGTCTACAAGCTAGTTCAAATAATTTTACACTAGAGTTGACCAAGATCTATAACCTAGTACAAATAATTTTACACTAGAGTTGAACTAGCTGTACAAGCTAGTTCAAATAATTTTACACTTGAGTTGAACTAACTCTACAGTCTAGTTCAAATAGTTTTACACTATAGTTGAACTAGCTCTATAACCTAGTACAAATAATTTTACACTAGAGTTGATAGAGCTAGTTGAAATAATTTTACACTAGAGTTGAACAAGTTCTACAAGCTAGTTCAAATAATTTTACACTAGTGTTGAACTAGCTCTCAATAACCTAGTACAAATAATTTCACACTAGAGTTGAACATGCTCTACAAGCTAGTTCAAATAATTTTACACTAGAGTTGAACTAGCTCTATAACCTAGTACACATAATTTCACACTAGATTTGAACTATCTCTACAAGCTAGTTCAAATAATTTTCCACTAGAGTTGACCTAGATCTATAACCTAGTACAAATAGTTTTACACTAGAGTTGAACTAGCTATACAAGCTAGTCCAAATAATTTTACACTAGAGTTGAACTAACTCTACAGCCTAGTTCAAATAGTTTTACACTATAGTTGAACTAGCTCTATAACCTAGTACAAATAATTTTACACTAGAGTTGAACTAGCTTGTACAAGCTAGTCCAAATAATTTTACACTAGAGTTGAACTAACTCTACAGCCTAGTTCAAATAGTTCTACACTATATTTGAACTAGCTCTATAACCTAGTACAAATAATTTTACACTAGAGTTGAACTAGGTCTACAAGCTAGTTCAAATAATTTTACACTAGAGTTGACCTAGATCTATAACCTAGTACAAATAGTTTTACACTAGAGTTGAACTAGCTTTACAAGCTAGTTCAAATAATTTTACACTTGAGTTGAACTAACTCTACAGTCTAGTTCAAATAGTTTTACACTATAGTTGAACTAGCTCTATAACCTAGTACAAATAATTTTACACTAGAGTTGATAGAGCTAGTTGAAATAATTTTACACTAGAGTTGAACAAGTTCTCCAAGCTAGTTCAAATAATTTTACACTAGTGTTGAACTAGCTCTCAATAACCTAGTACAAATAATTTCACACTAGAGTTGAACAAGCTCTACAAGCTAGTTCAAATAATTTTACACTAGAGTTGAACTAGCTCTATAACCTAGTACACATAATTTCACACTAGATTTGAACTATCTCTACAAGCTAGTTCAAATAATTTTACACTAGAGTTGACCTAGATCTATAACCTAGTACAAATAGTTTTACACTAGAGTTGAACTAGGTATACAAGCTAGTCCAAATAATTTTACACTAGAGTTGAACTAACTCTACAGTCTAGTTCAAATAGTTTTACACTATAGTTGAACTACCTCTATAACCTAGTACAAATAATTTTACACTAGAGTTGAACTAGCTCTACAAGTTAGTTCAAATAATTTAACACTAGAGTTGACCTAGATCTATAACCTAGTACAAATAGTTTTACACTAGAGTTGAACTAGCTATACAAGCTAGTCCAAATAATTTTACACTAGAGTTGAACTAACTCTACAGCCTAGTTCAAATAGTTTTACACTATAGTTGAACTAGCTCTATAACCTAGTACAAATAATTTTACACTAGAGTTGAACTAGCTCTACAAGCTAGTTCAAATAATTTTACACTAGAGTTGACCTAGATCTATAACCTAGTACAAATAGTTTTACACTAGAGTTGAACTAGCTATACAAGCTAGTCCAAATAATTTTACACTAGAGTTGAACTAACTCTACAGCCTAGTTCAAATAGTTTTACACTATAGTTGAACTAGCTCTATAACCTAGTACAAATAATTTTACACTAGAGTTGAACTAGGTCTACAAGCTAGTTCAAATAATTTTACACTAGAGTTGACCTAGATCTATAACCTAGTACAAATAGTTTTACACTAGAGTTGAACTAGCTGTACAAGCTAGTTCAAATAATTTTACACTAGAGTTGAACAAGCTCTACAAGCTAGTTCAAATAATTTTAAACTAGAGTTGAACTAGCTCTATAACCTAGTACACATAATTTCACACTAGATTTGAACTATCTCTACAAGCTAGTTGAAATAATTTTACACTAGAGTTGAACTAGCTCAACAAGCTAGTACAAATAATTTTACAGTAGAGTTGAACTAGCTCTATAACCTAGTATAAATAATTTTACACTAGAGCTGAACTAGCTCTACAAGCTAGTTTAAATAATTTTACACTAGAGTTGACCTAGATCTATAACCTAGTACAAATAGTTTTACACTAGAGTTGAACTAGCTATACAAGCTAGTCCAAATAATTTTACACTAGAGTTGAACTAACTCTACAGCCTAGTTCAAATAGTTTTACACTATAGTTGAACTAGCTCTATAACCTTGTACAAATAATTTTACAGTAGAGTTGAACTAGCTCTACAAGCTAGTTCAAATAATTTTACACTAGAGTTGACCTAGATCTATAACCTAGTACAAATAGTTTTAAACTAGAGTTGAACTAGCTACACAAGCTAGTCCAAATAATTTTACACTAGAGT
The DNA here is from genome assembly GCF_002162155.2 of Triticum dicoccoides. NCBI lineage: Eukaryota > Viridiplantae > Streptophyta > Magnoliopsida > Poales > Poaceae > Triticum > Triticum dicoccoides. Next base: position 367,262,055 of record NC_041388.1, read on the forward strand.
TGAACTAACTCTACAGCCTAGTTCAAATAGTTTTACACTATAGTTGAACTAGCTCAATAACCTAGTACAAATAATTTTACACTAGAGTTGAACTAGGTCTACAAGCTAGTTCAAATAATTTTACACTAGAGTTGACCAAGATCTATAACCTAGTACAAATAATTTTACACTAGAGTTGAACTAGCTGTACAAGCTAGTTCAAATAATTTTACACTTGAGTTGAACTAACTCTACAGTCTAGTTCAAATAGTTTTACACTATAGTTGAACTAGCTCTATAACCTAGTACAAATAATTTTACACTAGAGTTGATAGAGCTAGTTGAAATAATTTTACACTAGAGTTGAACAAGTTCTACAAGCTAGTTCAAATAATTTTACACTAGTGTTGAACTAGCTCTCAATAACCTAGCACAAATAATTTCACACTAGAGTTGAACATGCTCTACAAGCTAGTTCAAATAATTTTACACTAGAGTTGAACTAGCTCTATAACCTAGTACACATAATTTCGCACTAGATTTGAACTATCTCTACAAGCTAGTTCAAATAATTTTACACTAGAGTTGACCTAGATCTATAACCTAGTACAAATAGTTTTACACTAGAGTTGAACTAGCTATACAAGCTAGTCCAAATAATTTTACACTAGAGTTGAACTAACTCTACAGCCTAGTTCAAATAGTTTTACACTATAGTTGAACTAGCTCTATAACCTAGTACAAAAATTTTTACACTAGAGTTGAACTAGCTTGTACAAGCTAGTCCAAATAATTTTTCACTAGAGTTGAGCTAACTCTACAGCCTAGTTCAAATAGTTCTACACTATAGTTGAACTAGCTCTATAACCTAGTACAAATAATTTTACACTAGAGTTGAACTAGGTCTACAAGCTAGTTCAAATAATTTTACACTAGAGTTGACCTAGATCTATAACCTAGTACAAATAGTTTTACACTAGAGTTGAACTAGCTGTACAAGCTAGTTCAAATAATTTTACACTTGAGTTGAACTAACTCTACAGTCTAGTTCAAATAGTTTTACACTATAGTTGAACTAGCTCTATAACCTAGTACAAATAATTTTACACTAGAGTTGATAGAGCTAGTTGAAATAATTTTACACTAGAGTTGAACAAGTTCTACAAGCTAGTTCAAATAATTTTACACTAGTGTTGAACTACCTCTCAATAACCTAGTACAAATAATTTCAC
>NC_041388.1:367267384-367268273 GCF_002162155.2 Triticum dicoccoides
TACACTAGAGTTGAACTAGCTTGTACAAGCTAGTCCAAATAATTTTACACTAGAGTTGAGCTAACTCTACAGCCTAGTTCAAATAGTTCTACACTATAGTTGAACTAGCTCTATAACCTAGTACAAATAATTTTACACTAGAGTTGAACTAGGTCTACAAACTAGTTCAAATAATTTTACACTAGAGTTGACCTAGATCTATAACCTAGTACAAATAGTTTTACACTAGAGTTGAACTAGCTGTACAAGCTAGTTCAAATAATTTTACACTTGAGTTGAACTAACTCTACAGTCTAGTTCAAATAGTTTTACACTATAGTTGAACTAGCTCTATAACCTAGTACAAATAATTTTACATTAGAGTTGATAGAGCTAGTTGAAATAATTTTACACTAGAGTTGAACAAGTTCTACAAGCTAGTTCAAATAATTTTACACTAGTGTTGAACTAGCTCTCAATAACCTAGTACAAATAATTTCACGCTAGAGTTGAACAAGCTCTACAAGCTAGTTCAAATAATTTTACACTAGAGTTGAACTAGCTCTATAACCTAGTACACATAATTTCACACTAGATTTGAACTATCTCTACAAGCTAGTTCAAATAATTTTACACTAGATTGACCTAGATCTATAACCTAGTACAAATAGTTTTACACTAGAGTTGAACTAGGTATACAAGCTAGTCCAAATAATTTTACACTAGAGTTGAACTAACTCTACAGTCTAGTTCAAATAGTTTTACACTATAGTTGAACTACCTCTATAACCTAGTACAAATAATTTTACACTAGAGTTGAACTAGCTCTACAAGCTAGTTCAAATAATTTAACACTAGAGTTGACCTAGATCTTTAACCTAGTACAAATAGTTTTACACTAGAGTTGAAC
>NC_041388.1:367269156-367270347 GCF_002162155.2 Triticum dicoccoides
CACTAGATTTGAACTATCTCTACAAGCTAGTTCAAATAATTTTACACTAGAGTTGACCTAGATCTATAACCTAGTACAAATAGTTTTACACTAGAGTTGAACTAGCTATACAAGCTAGTCCAAATAATTTTACACTAGAGTTGAACTAACTCTACAGCCTAGTTCAAATAGTTTTACACTATAGTTGAACTAGCTCTATAACCTAGTACAAATAATTTTACACTAGAGTTGAACTAGCTTGTACAAGCTAGTCCAAATAATTTTACACTAGAGTTGAGCTAACTCTACAGCCTAGTTCAAATAGTTCTACACTATAGTTGAACTAGCTCTATAACCTAGTACAAATAATTTTACACTAGAGTTAAACTAGGTCTACAAGCTAGTTCAAATAATTTTACACTAGAGTTGACCTAGATCTATAACCTAGTACAAATAGTTTTACACTAGAGTTGAACTAGCTGTACAAGCTAGTTCAAATAATTTTACACTTGAGTTGAACTAACTCTACAGTCTAGTTCAAATAGTTTTACACTATAGTTGAACTAGCTCTATAACCTAGTACAAATAATTTTACACTAGAGTTGATAGAGCTAGTTGAAATAATTTTACACTAGAGTTGAACAAGTTCTACAAGCTAGTTCAAATAATTTTACACCAGTGTTGAACTAGCTCTCAATAACCTAGTACAAATAATTTCACGCTAGAGTTGAACAAGCTCTACAAGCTAGTTCAAATAATTTTACACTAGAGTTGAACTAGCTCTATAACCTAGTACACATAATTTCACACTAGAGTTGATAGAGCTAGTTGAAATAATTTTACACTAGAGTTGAACAAGTTCTACAACCTAGTTCAAATAATTTTACACTAGTGTTGAACTAGCTCTCAATAACCTAGTACAAATAATTTCACACTAGAGTTGAACATGCTCTACAAGCTAGTTCAAATAATTTTACACTAGAGTTGAACTAGCACTATAACCTAGTACACATAATTTCTCACTAGATTTGAACTATCTCTACAAGCTAGTTCAAATAATTTTACACTAGAGTTGACCTAGATCTATAACCTAGTACAAATAGTTTTACACTAGAGTTGAACTAGCTATACAAGCTAGTCCAAATAATTTTACACTAGAGTTGAACTAACTCTACAACCTAGTTCAAATAGTTTTACACTATAGTTGAACTA